>NW_024370705.1:3539234-3544191 GCF_014805655.1 Passer montanus
CGGCGGCGGCGGGAGCGGCCGCGCCCGCTCTGACCCAACGGGGGCGCGGCGGCCCCGGGCCCGGCACCGCGCCGGGGCTCGGCAGCCTTGCGCAGTGGCAGTATCGTAGCCGATGAGGGTGTTCCGAGGCGCGATTATTGCTAATTGAAAACTTTTCCCAATACCCCGCCATGACGACTTGAAATATAGTCGGCACTGGCAATTTTTGAGAGCCTCTACGGAGGCGGATTGTGTGTAATCAAAAGATAGATGTGCACAGAAAAGTGAACGTGGATCTAAGGATCCGTGTTCTCAGAATCTCAGATCTAAGGGTCTTGTGCTGAGAATCTCAGATCTAAGGGTCTTGCTCTCATAATCTCAGATCTAAGGGTCCATGCTCTCAGAATCTCAGATCTAGGGATCTTGCTCTCAGAATCTCAGATCTAAGGGTCCATGTTCTCAGAGCGGGGGTCACTCGGCATCTGGTTACTCCACGTCTGGTTTCACTGAGCGTTTCTCCTTCAGCACCTTTGGAAATAAAAGACACCGAACGCTTATCCAAAAGCGCGCTCACTTTATTAATCCCCGTCATTGGCAGGAGCAGGTGGCGGGGATGCTCGGCCAGGCCCCGTGCCGGGCTGGGGCTCCCGGGGCTGCCCGGGGCTCACGGCCCGCGGTGCCCGGGCTCGCTCGCCGGGGATGCGCGGAGAGGCGCCCCCGTTCCGCGCGGGGCTGCGCGTGACGTCACGCCTACTTTGCATATTCCCTCCCGGCAGCCTTCGCGGCGTACCGGGGGTGCAGAACGGGGGGCAGAGCGGAGCGCCCCGGTGCCGGCGGAGCGCGGGGGGCGCGGGGCGGGCGGGGGGCATGGCCGGGAATACCCCGCCATGACGACTTGAAATATAGTCGGCATTGGCAATTTTTGACAGTCTCTACGGAGACTGAATTTTCTGGTGAAAAATAGATCAAGATTAGCTCAGTTAGTGGGGCTCTGGTGTGTTTTAGAGGTCTCTTATGGAGGATAACGCGGCTTTTGTTCTTTCAGCGCTGCCAGGGTTTGCTGCGGCCAAACCCGCGGTTTGTTAAAATGAGAGCGCTGTTACGTGAAAAGCTCGTCTTTTTCCCTCTCAAGCTTGCTGCAAAAGCAATCGGTCAGTGAAAACGGAAGTGGAGGGGCTTAGGTGCTGCAGAAAGGTTTGTGGAGCAGCTCTCGTTGAGCAGGATCCTTAGCAGAGCTCAGCCTCTCAGCAGGCAGGAGGAATCTAGGGGGAGTGAAAGTCGGAGTCGTGCTTCCCCAGCTGCAGAAGTCCTCTAAAAGCCATTAGGGAACACTTGGTGTAAACTACTGTAAACTCCATTTTGTGTGCAGTGCTTTATTGACATCACGTGCTTTAAGAAAATGAAAAATAGAGCAAGGCTCCTTATTGTCAAAGAAATCACAAACCTTTACTCTGGAAAAAGCAGTTGGTGCCAGCTCCTGTTATATAAATAAACCCCCTCCTTTCCTAATTTGCAGCAATTGACAGCAAGGCAGACCCTGCGCAGGGAGAGCAGTGAGTGCTGCACACCAGCTCTGCTGGGCGGGGAGCAGCTGCCCTCCGTCACTCCGTGTGAGTGAGACGAGCCTTCTGCTGCTGACAGCTTGCCTCTGACATTCTCTGTGCGGGCAGAGAATCAATCCACGTGTGCCACCTGGGTGCTCCTGCCCTGCCCGTTCGACCCTGAGCTGGGCAGCTGCTTCAAACTTTGACAGAGCAGAAAACTTAGTAGTGAACATCAGTGTTTCCTCTTAATAATTACTATTATTTTTTTAAATACCATTCAGTCGTGCTGGGGTATTATACACAACAGTGACCAAGAGTGACAGTGAAACCTCACAGATTACCTTTGTCCCCCCATTTGTTCCTATTGCCAGCAATATCAATGGAAATCAAACCCTGAAACATGGGATACCATTATCCTTTGGCAGAATAAACCACACTGGTAAATAGCAAAAGCATATGTAGTTTGCAGTGGGTCATACACTGCAGGTAATTAATTGATTCTTATAAACTTGATAAGTATTGGATTTATCACTTGATTGTTTCTCATCTGTGCTGCCAGAACTCTCTGTGCCCTGGTGTGGTGCTTTCAATGTACATTGCAAAGTCACATCCTACATCTTACGCCAGAAAACAAGTTTGTTAATTTTTGCTGTAATAGAGCCTTTCAACAAGTGTGAAGTTGCACCTCGAATGTGAGAATTGCATGTTGTGATTTACTGCTATTGCCTGAAGCCTAAAGCTCTGACTGAATTTTTTTCCTTGCATTGACCTGAAGAAAGAGCAAAATCCCCTTGCCTGATGTTCATGTGGCACAGCACAGAGGGCACACGCTGCAAGGAAGGCACTGTCATTGCTCTGCAGTTTCAAGTCACTCTCTGGAACGTGCACAGCTAAGTTCTAAACTTTTGTGGTACACCAGTGTACCTTTTTTATTGTCTCTGACACAGATTGCAAATAACAATGCTTTTCTTTGGTGGTATTATGAAATGAGCTTGGGTCACTCCTGTTTGGCAGCCAGTCTGAAATGACAGGGCTCAGGGGACAGCTAATCCATCAGCCCTGGGGGTCTTGTGCGTGGTCAGTGGGTTAAGCTGCCTTGGACAGACTTGGTCTGTAACTGGTAAATAAATGACTCTGACAGGAGGGAAGGATGCCTTGAGCAAGTACTCTGGCCACAGATTGTGTGGAGTCAGGAATACTCTGAACACAGACTGTGTGAACTTTAGGAAGCCCTAAAGTTCAACATTTTGTTGATGTTAACTCACTGTCTAATTTAATTTCCAGTCCCCAGCCCTGTTTCCCATCTGCAGATGGAGGGTGGTTACTTCTTGTTGCACCTTCTGTGAAAGACAGGGGTAAATCAAAATATCTCAGCCACAGGGCACAGCATAAGAGGAAGGCTGTGTATTTCTAGCAGCAAGCAGGTGTTTGTGAGTCAGGGGAGCCTGAGACAAAGAGCAGGTAGATGATGAGGAAACAGGAGTTCAAGGACAGGGTGAGCGTTGCTTGAGCCCACACCACTGGGAAGTTGCCTTGGCAGCTGGGGTTGTAACCTGCCCCTGGTCCTCCAGCTCTCATGGGAGGGTGAAGGGATGGGCAATTTTATGTAAGAAATGTCAGTGTGTGAAGAATTCAGTTATGACAGCACCTGGCTGTGAGCAGGTTGGTTTTAAAAGCTGTATGCCTAGAGGACAGGATCACTCATGGGACAGCCCTGCCTCCCCACCCCACCAACCCTTTCAATGCAGTGCACAAGCCATAGGCAAAGTTTTAGAAACAATTACTTTATTTTTTTGTTTTTAACACTGAGCATCTTGGACACAACCCATTTCTTGGGGGTGCAGTTCTAACTGGTTCTATGACAGCTTAATTTCAGCTGTGAGACACAATAGAAACTGCTTTCTTGATTTACATTCACTTCCAGACTCCCAAAGGACACTGTAGGAAGCTGAAAATAAAAACTGCATACCAGGCTACAATATGAACAGAGCACAGTAGGCACTTTATTTTTGAAGAGGTAAAAATACAACCCAAGTTGAGGCACATGCTTGTCACATGCTGGTGGAGGCAACATGCAGACCCCCAGGAAAGGACATGTTTCTGATGATTTTAGGTCTGCTCTGTGACCAGCAGTGCTAGTAGTTTATGTTTCTCCACCTGGGGACATGCATCCCGAAGTTGTCATTGTACACCCAGTGATGGATTTTGAGAAAATTTAACAGTCCCTCCAAATAATGTTTTACATTTTGCTGAGGGAGACCAGCAAGGGGGATGTCAGGTGAGATCTTTGGCATGGATGGTGAAGCATGCAATGAAAGTCTTTACTTATATTTGTGTTGTACTTAGATCTCAGAAAGGATATTATTTTCTGACAACTCCTGTAAAAGCTGGAATGAATTTCTTGAAGGTTTTTGACTATTCGTAAGCATTGGCTGGGATGAGATATTTCCCTGCCCCCCTAGCGATAATTCCCATTAAAGCATGACTTAACACAGGAAATAATGATGTCTGACTTGTGCTAGCAGGGGAAACTGGGCATGTTTGTGTCTAGAGAGTGAAAAATACAGCACTGGAGATTGCTCACAGCTGACCTCATGGTCTCTGTTTAATGGAAATACAATTCTGTAATCTCAGCTCAACAACAGGACATGTGCTGCTCAGTTCTGGGAACATTCTCTGACTTGGTAGTAATTTTGTAAGGAAAAGAGCTACAAGAGTCATGTTTCCTGACTCCTCGGCAGTTCCCACACTGATATTTTTTGGTGTATCTCTCATCAGATTAAGACGTGGACATTTGGGCTGAGCAAATGCCCTTACTGCCATGTCAGCTTGGCTGGAGCACAGTGGGAAACGGCGCTGATGAGGGCTGAGCTGGGCTGTGCTCAGACAAAGCGAGGCCTTTGCTGCCCTGGAGTGCTGTTTTACAGAGGTTGGAAAGGAAAAGCATGTGGGAAATGATGGTTCAAGATCATCACATGAGAAATCCAGGTGGGCTTTATACTCCTTGAACACAGCAAAGGAGAAGTAGCTGGTGACTTTCCCTTATGGTGCCACAGCTTATGGAAAGTTGTTCAGGAAAGGTTTCTGCTGGGTTTCATCCCAGCTTCCCTGGGATGGGGTAATCAGCTGAGGCTCTGAAATGTCTGTTTGAAAGTTTTGGGGCAGCACCCAGTAAGCCCAGTGTGGCTGCATCACTGCCCCGGAGGACATTCCCTGGGAAAGGCTCCTGCTCCTGCAGGGAACAGTGCGGGGCTCGTGTCTCGGACGCGCGGGACGGCTCCTCTGCGGCAGGACAGCTTCGTCCCGGGGGCAGAGCCGCGCGGGTGGCGGCCCGGGGCGCCGTTTCCCACCCGCGGTGCGGAGCGGGGCCGGAGGGGCCGCACCGAGCCCGCTGCGCTCCGGGGCCGAGCCGGCGGCTCCCGCGGCGGCCGCCA
>NW_024370705.1:3544368-3700749 GCF_014805655.1 Passer montanus
AGCCCCGCGGCTGGGCTGTCCCGGGCCGAGCCGGGGCAGGCGCTGGCTGTCCCGGCCGGGAAGGGCGCCCTGCGCTGCCGTGCCCGCCGCAGCGCGGAGCGCGCTCGGGTTTCAGCAGACATCTCCCCCCTGCCCGCCGCAGCCGCTCCAGCCTGCTCTGGGCCGAGATCTGAACTTTGCGCGGCTGCGGACTGGGGAGCCCTGGGGGGATAAGCGCAGCCCGCCGGGCTCGGAGCTCATCCTTCTCCTCCCTCTGCTTCTCCCAGGTGTGCTGCATTATACGGGTTCCCGAAACCGTGTAATGGAGAAATGTCAGGCAACTGGTCCCAAGGGAAAGATCTAGAGAATTTGAGTTCCTTTGGTACCAAGCCGGAAAGGGTGTGGATCTGCCAAAATCCCTTGTGCTCTGGGAGGCATTAGGACGACTGAGTTCCGCTTATGAAACTGATTAAATCAGACACTGGGGAGGGGCTGTGATCCGTTACTTCCATCCTACCTTTAATAGAAACCAGACGTTCTGTTGACATATAGTCCAAGAAAATTGCAGGTTTATTTCTGGACCTGGAAGCTCACATTACGGTGCTGGCATAAAGCTGGTGGTCACACCTTCAGAAAACAGACTTTGAATTGGGCTAATGATAACACTTACAGGGCAAGGAGTCCATCTGCTGCGTGGCTTTCTGGTGAAAGGTGTGCCCTGGAAGGTTCATCCTTGGGGAGCAAAACCCTCTGCTTCAGTGAAGTAGCTGTTGGTGAAAACAGAAGTAATTTCTACTACAGCTTCTTCCCATGGTTGTTGTTCCTTTAAGTGGAGACAGTTCTGTTTACCTTTTCTCATATCCCTCATTCTGGTTATCTCTTGGAGCTTTGTGCGAGTTCCTGGCGTGCTCAGGAATGCACTGCTAGTCAGAACAGGATTCACCCGGTCTGTGTGTTGACTTGATGAGTAGCCCTTCAAGGTGAGCATGCAGCTCTGTGGAGGGCCAGTTTAGTGTCTCACCAGCATGCTCTTCAGTAAATCATGGGAGCCTCCCTGTGCCCTCTGCAAGAGCTGCATTCCTGAGCACTGGTAGTGTAACTTCCCAGTCGTTGGAATAGGCTACTGCAGTCCCCTAACATTTTTCTTTCCTCTGTAGGAGAATTAGGGGTGAACTGTAAAGAAATTGTGAAAAAGATCTGAAATTGGCTTGTTTTTCTGAGCTCTGAAGTGTATTGGGACAACCAATAGTTAGAACTTTTAGTCTGAGCAACTTGATTTCATCAAGTCTTAATTACACTGCGTCTGTCTCAATTTTTGTGCAGCCTTTCAGACTGGACAAGATCTAATTAACAGTAGGCAGCTGAACAAAAAAAAAGTGTGACCCTTTCTCTAAGCTTTCTGTAGTGTACAGAATTCACCAAGGAAAAGCACACCAGCTGTTTTCCCTCTGTGAATCATTGTTAGCCCAAAATGGCTCAGTTACTGCTCTAAAGCCATTCACCTTGGGATGCACACATAATGGAGCAGTGCTGTGTTGATATAACTCCCCTGAAATAAGTCAGACTTTCGAGCTCAAGTGAGAGTTGTTTGCTTTTCTTTCCTCATTATCTATGGGTGGATTATCTGAGTTGTGGATTAACTGTGCCATGGATACAGACGTCTGCACTGGCTCTGTCCAGAGTCAGGCTGGTTAGGCAGGACTTGTTGGTTCAGGCACAGTGCCATGTGGACAAAGCTGCTCTGCTTCCAGGGACAGTTTTGGCCCAAAAGGAGGTTGATATTGAGCTGGGACTTGCAGGTTCAGAGTTGATGTCAAGTAAAATCAGCTCAGATACTTCCACACCTCGCTTCTGAATCTGTGTGAGGCAGAAATGAGCAGTGAGTGAAGGGCCTTGCTGGGCATCAGTGAACCTTCACAGAGACGTTGGTGTGTCTGTTCTTAATTCCCTGCTTTTATCAAAAATCTCCTCCCTCTCCCTAGAGCTGGAGGATTTGATCAGTGTGTACATGTCCACTGTAAAATGGAGGTCCAGAAGTATCTCAGCTTTGTTCTTGGACTGGACAGTTTATGAAGCATATGAGAATGGATTTGTCTTGCTTTGAGGACTCATTTGGAGTTGAAAAAAATCTTTGTTCCCTTTTCCCCCCCTCCCCCAGTGCTGAAGAAGCTCACACAGGAAACTTTCTGCAGGCTGGAGCTGTGCTCCTGTTGTTCTGGGGAGCCTCGGTGGCACAGGACACGCCGTGCTGGGGCTGGGTGGGAGCTGGAGCAGCCGTGCTGGGAAGGGAGGAGAGCAGCTGGCCAGGCCTGCCCAGATTGTCCCCTGCACTCCCTCTGAGGAAGCACATTTGCGGATGTGCTTGGAGTTTGACAGGAAGTTTGCTGGATGAATTTGCTGTTCTGCAGTGCTGTGAATTGGCACAGAGAGTACAGCTTTGTCCTAAAGAGTGAGAATCCAGATTTGGGGCTCTTGCCCCTTTCAGGGGATTGCCAAAGCACAGCCTGTGCTTCCAGCACACAAGTGACCATCCACACATACTTTATTCAGACAATCTGGGACTCTGAATGAGATGTTGAGTTACTGGTTCTGTGGTGCTACCTTGTCTAGGTAGTGTGAGGGAACAGATCTGTTAGGGTCTGCTTGTTGCAGAGGCAGAAACCTAATTTGTGGAACCTGTCATGTATTTATGGTGAGAGGAGGAGGAGAAGAGAAACTTTACATTGGTTTTAGTCAGAATACTATTTTGGATTTTGACTCCAAAAGTTTTTTACAGCCTTTTTCTGAAAGGCTTGTTTGCAAATACTACCGGGAAATCTTTTGGTAACTCCAGACAGAAATGGTGTGGCTTTTAGAAGCTTTCATTTGATGAAATTCTCACTTCTCTACTGCTATTAAAAAAAAAATTGTTTTCAAAGGCTTCAGATATTTTTAAACTGGATTTTGCAATCAAAAACAAAACAGCATTCACTGGAGCTTGTAAAAGGTGTTTTACAAAGAAGTTATATCTGTTTAATGGAGACATGTTTTAGCTGTCCATGTCAATTAGGTTGCGAGCTGCTTTTTTTTTAGGTGTGCTTTCTCACTTCTAGAAGGATTTTTCTTTTGCATAATGTTTTTCTAGCAATTGGACTTCAAAATTCTGGGTGCATAGTTCAGGGGCACAAGAGATTTTGCTTTATTAGTTGTTTTCCTCTGTTTTAGGAACTCTAATCCACCCTCTCTTCAGTGCTTAATCCTCTCAAGATTGACTTTAAAGGGAGCAATCTTGCCATTGATTTTTCATGGGAGTGTGGAGGGAGGTGCATGTGTTTCCATCTGTCATCTGTCCTAACATTTGGAGGATTGCTGTGCTCTGCAGGGCGGTGCTGTCTGTCTGTCCCTCTCCAGAGGAGGATGCTTGCCTGTTTCTGACTCAGTTCCTTTAGTTTGGGAGTCATAGCTGTGGGTTTTGGGCTCACTTGACTAAAAGTTTGCTGTGAAATTGCTTACGGTCAGCTACGCCCAGGAAATGGTACTGGGGGGAAGCACTGGAAAAGTAATTTGGTGCCTTGGCTCTCTACTGGCTCAGATTTCTGAGTCCTTCCTGCTGCTGGGCGAGAAGGCTGTAAACAGAACTAATGCTCTGCACAATGGGGTTCTGACTTGTTTCAGCTCCTTAGCTGTTGTGACCCCTGGTGAAACAGGGACTTCATTGTCCTCAGCAACTCAGACAGGGAGTCCTCTGCCTCAAGCAGTGTGTGATGCAGAGAGAGGCTTCTTTTCTTGTTGCTCTGTTTCCACGGGAAGGCTGGACTCTGTGCTGTCTTTAGCTCCTTTGTCCTTCTCTGGGAGAGGTCAACTTATCCTAAGTGTTCAGCTGCCCTCCTGGTTAAAACTGATCCTCCAACACCATCTCTGCCACTAGAGAAACAAATGGGAAACTTCTCATACATCTTCATCTCTCTCTCTCCTTTTTCTTCCTTTCCTAGGGATTGTGATAATTCAGTTCCTCTGGATCCCTTTTCCCCACCTCTTGCCCTTTGAAGTCTATCTATTTTATTAAACAAGTTGTGAAACTGTATAAATGACAGCTAAAATTTTAGTCTGGCAGCAGAACAAGGACTAATAATGCACTTCTATTTAGATCAGAGTTGGTTTTCTGATCTGCAGCTCAGACAGACAGATAAATCCCTATATTAAAGCTCTGTTCCTAGAGGGGGGGAGAAGCCTGTCCATGGCCACAAAACAAATCTGTTTGAATCGCCCTAATGTGTTAGTTGTGATACCCAGAATCTGATGCAGCTTTGGAGACACAGCAGATTCTGAATGCAGTTGTGTGTGCTAGTGGAAAATCCGTGTGAGTGAACAGGATCTCTGGTCCTGGTTTCCTGCTCTGGTCTCAGCCTGTGCTTCCCTCTTTGTTGCTGATGCTGTGTGTCCCTTTTTGTCTGATGCGGAAGCTGTTAATGAAGATGCTCTTCTGTTCCAGCTGCCTGAAAGTGAGACATTGTCTGTGGGAAGCTTTCTCACACTGTGATAAGATGATGAGGTTTAGGGAGTGAGTTCCTTGCTCAGTTCAGGCCTGTCCTAACTAACTGAGGTTTAGTAACAGACCCTGGGAGTACAGGTTAACATGACTGTTAGGATATTGCATTTTAAAATGTTGTGCAGGGAACTGTCTCATCTGAGGCAGGATTGATTACTGCATCCAGTAGTGCAGAGTAGAAACAAGAAGTGGCACCGTTACTTTCCACTTTGGTTGAAGTTGAATGGGTTAGAGAGTAAGTTGTGATCTCAAATTGGTTTCATTTGATTTAAGTGCTCCCTGTGGCCATTTCCCTTGCTTGTGTCCACAAAAACTGCTGGACAGTTAATTACATCAGCAAGCTGATTCTTCTCAAAGTCATTTTTTTACGTGGACAGTGGACTGGGAAGGGAGGCTACCTCTTTCAGCTGTGGGTTATGTTGAATATAGCATAAGGTAACCATTTCTCCACAGCCTCAAAAATGTACCCTAACTTAAGGCATGTTGTTTCTCTGTCTGTGAAATGGATAATTACTCCTTACCTGCAAAGTGTGGTTACACTGGTTGAGATCTTTGTGTTTCTGAAATAGCTTCCAGCTGAAAAGCTTCTTTCAAGCTTTTCTGGTCACCATTGCTGGAAAAGTTTACAGTGGGAAGTTTGAATTGGATTTACAAGTTTTTATTCCTTTCTCAGCCCTGTTGAATATTCCCTCTGTGCCTTTCTGATTGCTCATCCTTTCTTCACCCCCCGTTATGACAGGCTGTGAGTAGGGAGAAAAGATGTTCTTTCCCTTCCAAGTTCCCCACAGTAGCTCTACCCTAGTCTTTCCCTTTACCACAGAGCCTCGTGAAGTCATTCAAGGAATGTTGTGTGCTAAAGATATACCATAAAAATAGGAGGTGGGTGATGACTTCCTCATATCAGTTTTAGCTCTTTTTCCCTTTCATGTTCATTCTCTTTGCAAATGGCCCCAGCTAGCTGGGGACAGTCTGCCTTGGCCGATGGGTGTTAAAATCCATGCTTTCTCTTCTGTGCATGTGTGTTTTTAAATCCCAATGAAACAAACAAGTTGAAATGGCAACTGGAGTGCTGTGGAACAAGTTTGGTGTTTCAGTTACAGGAACTGAGTCCCTGAGGTTATGTGTTTGTGCTGTTTAGGAGTCTGGTAAACTCTTTTTCTGCTCACACAAATGCAGCTTTTTTCTTTTAGCAGACAGTAACTATTCTGAATTTACATGGGAAATTTATCTAAGCAGTTTGAGACAACTGTAAACTGAGGAGCCAAGAGAACTTATGGCAGTCCACAGGGGGAGGCAGCCTGCATTGTTAGTGCTTGGCTCCTTTTTCTCTGGACTGTCTCTACACTGTGAACAAGTTCAGTTCAAGTTATTTAAATGATGATGAGATAGTCTGAAGCTGTCCAGTGCAGCTTGTTGTGCCACTTCTCACAGTGTTCTATTACCATGTGCACATCTGCAAAGATGGCTCTGCTGGGTGAGGTACTGAGTGGCTGGCAGCATGCAGTGGAGTGTAGCTTGATTTCTTGTGGTTTTTTACTGTTTATTGCATGTGTTTAAACCTCTAACATTTTGCAAATAATTTGAAGAACATTAAAAAAAAAGAAAATGGCACTCCAGGGAATAAACCTTGTGAATGACACTCTGCATGGGGAATTGTGCTTTAAATGGCTCAGCTATAAATCAGACTGTATGGGGGCTCCAGGAATAAACCAGTCCCGTGTTTTTGTCACAGAACTGAGCTGGCAGACAGAATTAATCCTGTGTCTGTCTAGGTGCCTCACAGGATCTTGCTTTGTTTCATTGCTGAAGAGGAAGGCGAACAGAGAATTTCACTTTGTGCTATGGGGAAGTTTGTGGTGGTTCAGGGACTGTGGTTAGGCTGAGTTCTAATAAGAGCAGGAGATGGTAAAAGAAGCCAGAGGTAGAAAAGGTCATGGGCAAGAGGACTGTAAATAATTTGCTGTGGATTAGGGGCTTAGTATTCCCTTGTTTTATCCTCTTTCATGGTCCTAAACCAGTTCAGGGCTTCTCTGTGAAAAGGTTTCTTTTGGGTTGAAGCCACTAATTTCAGCTGGGTCAGAAAAAAAAGCCTAGGGCTCACTGCATGTCACTTGAGGTTACTGGTGCCCCATGGACTGGAATAAGATGATGGCTTGGCTGGTCTCTGTTGCTCATTTTGTTTTACCATTAGTTGCATCCGTTGCTCCCTGTTTCTCAGCATCAGCAGCTGCCCTGGGACTACATTTGGATTGTGGGTTTTTTTTTTTTTTCCTTTTTTTTTTTTTCTGCTAACAAATGACCCCTTTTGGGCAGAGGTGATCCCCAAGAATAAGGTACCTGGAGTAGTACTTCTGGTTTGAAGCTCCTGTTCATTATGGTTTTGTATGGGAGATGTTTTTTGGGCTGTGTAGGCCTGGTCAGGCAGTGTGACACACAGCTGGAACTATTCTGCCTGGCTGTGAGCAGCTCCAGCAGTTAGACAGGATCCCTGCAGAGAGCTGGAGCACTGGGGGAGGGAATGAAATGCCATTTCATCCACGTCATGAAATCTCTTATCAGTGGCCAGCTCAGGGTTGTGGGTGGGTGAGCTGCACTGGCCTGAAGAAGCTGCCTTTTATTTCTCCTGTGAAGGATGAGCAGCTCAGCACTGTCAGTCAGGCTGAGAGCTGTGGAGTGGCTGTGTGGAGTTTGAGATGAATTTGTCAGACAGGTTCTTATAACCCTAAGCTTGTAGTTTTCAATCTATCCTGCGTGTGTTTAATCTGAGATTTGCTGCTTGGCTGTCCTGAGCAGTTTGCTCGGGCAGTGCCTCGCAGCTGCTCTGGCATGCTGCTCCTGTACTTAACTGCTTAAACCCAGTGCCTCCAGCACCTTCTGTCTTGGGTCATGCTAAAAAGCCTTGGTGTGAGTTTGAGAGAAAACCTGTTAGGTTATCATTCATTTTTCTGGTAGGGTTGGTTAAGGGCTTCATTTGTTGGATGCTACTTTCCCATCAAATGTGAGTGAGAAATCTGCTTGGAACAGATCACCGTGGTGTGGCTGTGGTGATGTGAAACTCTGAGAGCTTCTGGGCTGTCTGGATGTGCTGCAGCCCCCTGATTGTCTTGCTTGTGTGTGGGATGGGAGAGGCAGTGGGCAGGAGGCATTTGGAGCAGTGTCCGTGGTGTGCTCCTGTCCTTGCAGGGCTGGGAGGCTGCTGGGGAGGAGGGCTTGAAGGAAGGGGCTGGGGGTGGTGCAGGGAGGAAGCTTTATGTAATTCTTGGCTGGCTTTTGAATAATTGTTTTAATGAAATGGAATGCAGTGTATTCAGTATTTGCTTGGCAGAAACAGCCTTTTTTTTTTTTTTTTTCTGTCTTGAAGGGGGGAAAAGAGTTGGACTTGCTCTATTTTCCAGCTGCTTTCAACACTCTAGGCTTGGATTTGTCATGGAGATAGAAGTGGAATATTGTTCTTGGTGAGGGGGCAGTTGCACTGCTGTGCATGTGTGGGACATTGTACTTTAGATATGTAAGTGGCAGAGCCTGGTCCCTGGGTTTCTCTGAGGGCTGGGGTGCCAGTGTGGTTTGAGGTGGAGCAGGTTAATTTTAAAGCACCCAACTGTAATGGGATGAAAGTGATGTAAGTACACATCCATATAAAATATGTGTGCATCCAGGTACTTGATAAGAAGATTCATCTCTTTTGCTCTGTGCCCTAGTTCAGGGCATAGCAGGGAAGAACATGATGAGCTGAGACAAAGAAGTCAACTTAATTTGCAGTGAAGCAAATGTGTAGGCACTGGGAATCTTGACTTCTCTAGACTTGTGCAAAGCAGTCTCTCCAGTTATCTCAGAGGATTGGTGACTTTTATCATGGGATTGGTGGAGGGACAATCAGAGATCATGCTGAAAATCCTTTTTTAGAAAGCAATTTGAAGAAGGATTTATTTCATGTACCTCTGAAAAGGAAGTTTATTCTCATGCTGCTTCTATTTCAGTATTGCTGCCATTTCCATTTTTGGTCAGTGCTGGAGATCGGTCTCTTACTCATCTCTACCTCCCGAAAATCTACTTTCTTTTTAGTCTTTGCAATTTTTTTTCTCAGTTGTTCTTTTCTGCAGTCAAGAGTTCTCTTGTGAATAACAGCCTTTAGTTGATAGAATAAAATTTTTCTTTATCAAATAACAACAACAACAACTTGTGTTCAGGACACTGAGATGAAGAAGGTGTCATGAGTTTAATTGCTTTATTAATACTGCTCTTGGTAAAATATCCTCACTATTTCTCTTGCTGCTGCTGAAACAAGCAAGAGACTTGTGACTGGTACTTGTGTCATGATACCAGATGAGAGGTACAACGATGGGTCATTTACCTTCTCATGTAGGAGGAGATAAGAAAACCTTAAACATTCTCCAGCTCTTCTCCATCCACTGGCTCCAATATACTCCAGTTCTAAAAATGTTAGTTTTGTATCTGAATTTAACAATTTTCTTTCTTTCAGTGGGCCAGTGTCATGACATTGTGAAACTCTTGAGCCACATTCTTCTACCAATGCTAAAAAAAAAACAAAACAAAAAAAACAAAACCAAACCTAAGCCAGAGCCCTAAGTCAGCTACAGAGCCATCAGCAGTCTCCATCAAATTGCCACCCACATCTCCCAGAGTGGACTGGGGGACCAGTTCCCACATTCATTTCTCAAACACTGTCCTCCTTTCATTCCCAGAAGCTGTTTTTAAAGTCAAAAGAAGCTGCTTTAACTAGATTTTTAACCATGTGCTTCTTGGCCCCTTGTACTCTGTTGTCTTTCAGAGCTGTTGCTTGCCCACTATCTGCAATAACTTGGGTTATTTTTAAATTACAGTGCAGTGCTCATCAGACTGAAAGCTTCATTTTAAAACTTTCTACCTATTATAGTTATAAGCAGTACCAACATCCACACAACTGAAAAATGTGAAATATTTTGTTGTCATTTCCCCCTGCCCTGTTCTGTGAGTTTACATTGTGCTTTTGGCAGCGCTTTGTGTAAAGTCAGTTTTTGATGATGACTTACACTTTTTGGCTTACAAAGATTTCAGTGTTGGTTCCAAGTCTGCTCCCACCCTGTTGCAGAGAACCTTTGCAGAAATGAAAACTTCTTAAAAGAAGCATCCACCATTTTGAGAGTACTTCCTTAATAATTAGATTTTTAACAAGCCAGTTAAACCACATTTGACACAAGTTCCCATTTTTAAAAAAGGGAAACAACCCACTTCAGTGTGCTTGGCAGGTCAAGCTTGCAAGTCTTTATTTATATCTCAATATACCAGCTTTTTATCTGGGTGAGATTTGCTGGGACTCTGTATCCCCTTATTGACACAGGCTTTTAAATCTTGAGATACCTTGATTTTTTAAGGGTAGATTTGCATTTTTTGAATATTCTTTACATTTATGCTTTTGGGAGCTATGCTTGTTACTTACTGAATGGGAAGTTGCTGAAGCTACTGAAAAGTATGTGTTTCAGGGTCTGAAATCTGTCAAGTCTGCATTCTGATATCCCATTTAAGAGCCTTCAGGATAGGAATGCCTCCATAAGACTGTACTAAATATGGGTATGATTACAGAGTCTCTTTAGTTCCCCATTCTTTATTACTGGAGTCCTCCTTTTGCTGGTAGCCAGGGCACTCTACATCTCATTGGCAGAATTGGTTCTTCTAATGCTTTTAATGAATTCAGAATTCTTTTAATGAATTCAGAATTTACACTAGTATTTCAGTCCTTTATTTCATCATCTTTATGTGTGTCTCAAATTTTGTAACTGGCACTTTGCCTAGATGGGTCTATATTCAGATCTGTTTATGCTGCTTGGATAGGATTTCCACAGCTTAAAAGATGCTGTTTTTTCCCCTCAAGTTCCATGTCCATTATTGCATAACCATGCGAATCCTACTCTTCCCTTTATTGGTAATAGGGTCCACATGCTTTCCTGTTTCTGTTACTTTTAAAAAGGCAGATAATTAACTTGGAATGTGCAAGCTCTGTCAGTATTTTGACTGCGACTGTGTCCAAACCCATTTTTACATAAGCAGCTGGAGAGGATCAGGGGGATCCTTAGCACTGTTGTTCCTGGCAGTGTGGTTACCTGTGTGCTGTGGGGTGGCTGAGGTGGTGGTCCTGCTGCTGCTGAAGGGGAGAGGGCTTTACTTTTACTTATCCTTTCTCCTTCTGTGTTGTCTGGCTGTTTGGACATAGCCCTGCCTGCTGTGCTCATCTCTTTCCTGACCCAAAAGAAGACAGTCAGCTTTTTTCCACTGGGTGTGTATCCTGTTGGACTGGTTCACAGAGGGGTCTTGTGAGAGCCAGAGCCTGCACAAGTAAGTGGCAGCAGCACATGTCTGGAAGAGGGAGTAAAACCTCTCCATTTTTGGCAGTGGTGAGCTGTTAATTCGCCTTTTTGCATCTTATGAAACTGTATCCTTCACTCAGGGTGCTCAGTGTCCAGGGGAACTCCTGTGCTCCTGTAAACCCTGATGTAACATGTTTTCCTTCCCTAGGTGAGTTAGAATCAGCACTTACCAAATCATGATCTCCAAGCTGACAAGTGCTTTACAGCTGCTGTGAGGGGTCCCCTTGAGAGCTCAAATCCACACCCTCCTCATTTCCACCTGAGGGCTCTGGAGCACAAGCACACCAGGATTGCTGCTGCCCAGAGGTTTGGAGACCACTGCTGTGTGTTCACAATGTTGTGACTTGCCACTGTTGATTTCACACTAAGCTACTGCTTAGAAGCTGTGATCCAGTGCTGGATCAGCATGTGTTGTAACCTCAGTGCTTTTTATGACAGCTTCCAGTTGTACAAATTTCAATCAAGTACCAATGCAGGGCTATAAAAATGCCCTTTTCTACCCTCTTTTCAGTGGGCATGTATGGGCACCTAAAGGGTTGCTTGTTGTAGCTGGGTGCTGCACACCTCTGCATTTAAGCCTTGAGCTTTTGTTACCAGAGCTGTGGTTTAAAATCCAGTGTCTTGTTTCCTGCTGGTTCTGTTCCCATCCTTGGACTCTTTTGTCTAGTGGAGATCTCCTTTGTACCAGATTTGTCAGATGTTTGTAGAATGGCAGTGCTGTGTTTTGACCTAGTGCTTGTGGAGTAGCTGCATGCTGGTGTAGCAGGAAGGGTCTGGTTCCTCAGATAGCTGGCTTGGCTGAGCCCCTCTTCCTGTAGGAATACAAGGGAGCTGGTATTTTGTCCAGAGGCCTTGGCCCTGGAAATTTTCCCTGAGGGGTCAGTTCAGTGGCTGCTTGTTTGGTGTTCGTGAATATTTTCTTTTTTTTTTTTTTTGGCAGAGGAGACCAGATCCTGTTGGACTTTCCTTTTCAGAGGAAAGCCAGCAGCAAATGAAAATTATGTACAAGAAGGGTTAACTTAGTATTTTGCATGTGTAAGGATAAATAAAGGACTAAAAAAACCAGTGTGTTGGTTACTAGTGGTTTTGGGTTTAAGTTTTTTTTCCCCATCTAGAATGTTGGCTAAAATCCAGCCCAGGTCAGTAGTGAGGTGTTAACTGCTTAGTTGTTTGTGTAAAATGTTTACACTCCCTCCAGTCTGTTCCTCCCACCAAACTGGCCAGGATGCCATTTCATTCCTGTTTGTCCAGAGCAGTGTCCCTTGCTGTAGTCCGAGCCAGTTGGGTCAGGACTGGCCATTTGCTGCTGCCTTTGTCTGGGACTTCCTGGAAATGCCTGAGGATGTGTTTGCTGTCAGGCAGAGATCAGAAATAGATCTTGCATAAGAAGAGCCACTCCAGGAGAAGACTGTCAGAGGCTGTCCTTACCCTCCTTGCAGTCCAAAGCTGTTTCCAATTTCACAGCTGACACACAGGGAGAGAAATGCAGACTCTCTAATTTGTGCAGATATTTGTTCCTTGTGATCTTTTACAGGGCTAGGTATAACTGCCTGTTGAACACCAGTCAGTTTGCTTCCCAAAGGACAGGATTCTGACAACAGACTTGGTGGCAGGTGGAGCTCATAGCAGACTGCAGATTCAGGCTGAGAAGTTCCAACTTAAATATTTTTAGTATAGGCCTGAGAGTTAGATTTGCTTTCTATTCTGATATAATATGGACTTGCCCTGTTATGTTGGGCTGTTCAGGACTGCATCTCAGTTGTCCATTTCTGAAAGGCACATTTCTTTTGTGCTGTCAAGGAAGTGTGAATGTTAGGGTGAGGATTCTGATTTGTGAGCCTTGTTGGGATTCAGGTGCAGTGGCTGCAGACTTTACTGCCTGCAGTTACTGCAGGCCACAGCCAGTTCTACCCATACAAAATGGAATATGTGGAGGTTTAGGGTGTGGAGCTGTGACAGCTGTGACTGAAAAAGGCTTCCATGTGATAAGTGCTGTAACTTGTGGGTGGGAGCATCATCTGAGGACAGTGGTACTTAATCACAGCACTCTGAATCCCTGGGGGCTGGGAGCTGGAGTAGTGGGTAAGGCTGTTACATTTTAGGTATCACCTTGTGATCCTTCTCTTGTGCAATCTCTAATTCTCTGTCCAGTGAAGCAGAGCCCAGCTTTGCTCTTCAGCATTGTGCAAACCTTGAGGTTAGATCAACTTTTGCATGTGCTGTGTCACAGGATGTGCCACAGCTGTGATGTACAAACCCTTGACAAACTTTTCCTCATTCTCCTGAAGATTGTTCATGGAGCAGTGGAAGAATTTTTTGTGCTTATGCAGCTTTGGAAATGGTTTCCTGTTATTCAGGGCTCTGACAGCCCAGTGAATCTAGGTAGAAACGAGTCACAGGAAGGATTATTTTCTGTTTTAGCTTCACACAACCATGAATCTCTGGAGGCATTCAAGGCTTGTGTAGCTGGGTCTGGCATTCTCAGGAGCCTTTGGTAGCTGTGAAACTGAACATATTTATTTGTTTGGTAAGGAACATGGAACATGAATTCAGTTTTCAGCAGCTTCAGTTTTCAAAAGGTGTTTTTTCTTGGCATGAGCTGTTTGCTGCTCACCACTATAAACAGAGGGAAGTAAATGTAAGATGTTTCTTTTCACTTCAGGTGTGGAGAAAACCATGCTATAAAAAAGAAGATGCTGTATGTGGCAGGAAATAACCCTTCCCACCCCCTGATCTAGCAGTTCTGGAAATGAGAAATAAAAGGGAGGACACACCCCTGGGAGGGAGCAGCCTCTGAAAGCAGCTGTCACAGTGCTGAGCTTAGTTTGAGTGCTCCTTTTGGAGGCAATAGGTGTCAAATACAACAGCCCCCTTGCTGGGTTTGTATGGCCTTGCTTTCCTCCGTGCTGTCCTTAGATCTCCAGTGCCAGTAAGAGTTTGTTCTTCCTGGTGTTTCTGTTGCCAGCTTTTGAATGTGCTAGGCAAGGCAGTGGAGTGGACAGCTGAGGTTAATTTGAAAAACTTCAAAAGGCTACACTTGGTTTAGCAGCTTTTTGTCCAAAAACCATATTCAAACCGTATTTTGTTGCTCTGGAGCATTTTCCCTTCTGACAGGAGAAGGGACTTGAAGTACAAATCACTTTCAGTGTGAGGATGCTCAGCACATTTGTGACATATTGAGGAATATTTATCTCTGACCACAAAAGCAGTTATGTACCTTGTGGGACTTCCATTATCTCAGCCATGAGCTGTTCTGAGACAGTGGAAAGGGGACGGAAGTTTTGATCAGGAAGTTGAGAAGGGCAGAATAACTATGTGTTTCTTTTTTGTAGGTGGTGGTTCATTTCTCTCACTCAGTTTAAGCTGGAGTCTAGTTCAGTGTTCAGAGAGCTAAGTGGAAAAATTCTGGTCCTACAGGAGAATCATTTGTGGTTCCTTCACACAGCTTGGACTGTAGGCCAGGGAGTGCTGTGGATTTGTATTGTTTCATCCAGGAAACTGTGCTGACTCAATCTTTAAAGCACTCGCAGTGTCTCTCAGCCAGCAGGCTGAGTTGGTGATCCCATGCCCTGTGGAACTGGTTAAGATTAGGTTACCTCCCTGCCAGCCTGGTGATGTGAACGGAGCCAGCAGCCAAAGGATTTCCCAGCCTGCTGCATCCAAGATGTCAAGAGGTGGATCTGAGGTGCTCCCTCAAGGAATGGGGCTGTGACTCCCAGGGACTGTTGGTGTCAAGCTGCAGAGTGGTCAGCTGCTTCTCCTGCAGTGTCCTTGTGCCCTTGAGAGCCTTGCAGCTGCTGGGCTACACAGGAGCCTGCTGAGTGCACGTGATGCTCAGCGCCCCAGCAGCCTCACCCTGCAGACAGAAACACCACTGCAGCTCTGGGTGTCGCAGAAATGCATTCCTTTGCAAGAACATGGTGTGGGCAGGAAGGATCTAGTGGTGACATTCATGCTTTTTCAGCACACCCACACATTAATAGCCCTCCTGCCCATCTGAGGGGTCCGGTGGAAGGTCTGAGCTCACATGATGGCTTCTGTAGCATACAGAGTTGGCTTACCTTCAGTTTTATAGTCAGGAGTCTGTCAAAAGCTCACTCTTCAGCTCAGCAGCACAAATGAGGCATCAGTGGGTGCACAGCATGTGTAGCCCTAGGCACTGAGCCATGTCACAGTTCTGGGGCTGAAAAGCCAAAATAAAATGTCAGTGTAGGTTCGGGTGGAAGCAGCAGGTAATGGTGAGGGATGTCTCCAGAAAAAGGAGCATTTCAGTTGGAGCTGGCTGCTGGCTGCATCTTTTCAGGCTGCTTTTTTTTTCTGGTCTGTATCTGAGCTGCAGATGAATTATGGGAATCTGACAGGAGGGTAGGTTATTTCTTTCAACTAATGGCAGGATGGGCTAGGTTTACAATTTGTGTTCTGGCCTAAGTTTTGAAGGTGAAAGTAGAACATTTCCATTTAAAGTAGACATTTTATTCACTTACTTGAACAAGAGCTCAATTCTGCCATTGGTCTTTTTTTTAATATATTTTTGAAATATGGTTGGATCTGTGCTTCCAAGAAACCTAATGCAAGAAACCTAATGAGTTTGTCTAAAACAAACAAAACCAACACCTCAGCAAGCTTCTATTGGATTAGTAAGTTGAATTAGTTCAGAAAGTGTCTGGTGATCAGCAGGGCAAGTTCCAGGAACAGCCTGGGTTTGCCTGGGGAAGGGAGGATCCCTGGGCCTTTCCCTTACACTGGCAGTGTGTGATGGTGTCAGCTCTGCTGGAACTACAGCCAGAGCACGCCAGGGGTTTGCAGTGCATCCCCAGAAGTGCAGTGAGTAGTTACTGATAAACTGTTCCTGAAATTGCTTCACACAGGCTGTATTTGCACACTCTTTTACAACCCCAGCCTTGGGGTGGTAGTAGTGCATGTTAGTTGTGACCAGTTAGTTGGCCACAAGCTCTGGAATAAACTCTCCTGCTTGGGTCTCAGTGGTTGGGAAAGGAAGCCACAGTCGTTGCTGCAGCTGCTCGTGCAGACCACATCTCACACTGCAGTGTCTTGTCTTTGTTTAGACATTTGCTGATAGTGGTCAGAGCTGGGTGCATGTGCTGCTGTACTGGCAAGGCTCACTGGTTTGGCTGTCAGTACTCCAGTTCTGGCACAGAAGGGATTCATGGTGCTGCCACCACCTGATTCCAGCAGCAGTTCTGGCTGCCACGGGGTGATCCTGGCTGTCACGGGGGGGTGATCCTGGCTGTCATGGGGTGATCCTGGCTGTCACGGGGGGGGTGATCCTGGCTGCCACGGGGTGATCCTGGCTGTCACGGGGTGATCCTGGCTCAGTTTGTCTCTGCAGCCTGGGGTAGCCAGGCGTAACTGCAGCTGGGAGGTTGCCTTTGCTTTTTGGGAGCACCCACACAAGTTTGTGAATCAGTGCTACAAATGCAAAGTTTTGCTAATTTTAAGGGGCAGCTTTGGTCTGAAAGTAGAGAGAAGCTTCAAAATTTTAATGGCTGTTGTCTTCACTGTAATTTACCATGCCACATACTGATATTAGTTTGGACATTCGTTTTGCTAAGCAGTGACACAAGACATGACTTGCACCAATACCTTGATAGTGAGAAAGCACAAGGCTTTAAACATTAATACGTTAAAGAGAGAGCTGAGTGATTTTACTGACCATGCCATCTGGACTTTCTCTAGGCAGATCTGGGCAATGTGAAGTAAAAATCTCAGTGGCTGCTCTGTACTGATACTCCAGCAGTTGTTAGGTCTGGAAAATGACTTACCTTTTGTGGCTTGAATTTTTGTGTCTCTTAAATAACAATCTTCCTCTGCTTCACAAGAGACCTGAGCACTTTTGTGTGTCCTGTGTTCTAACCACCTTCCTGACATATTGGTTAAATTTTGGGAAACTTTTAGATGTCATCTCAAAATGCTTTAGACAATAAACCAAACTATTTTACATGCTTTCTGTATATGTGAGCTGGAGAACTTGAGGATTTTAAGGGCATATAATTGCACTTTGAGTTTCTAAGGTCTCATTTTGAATGTAGTCTTTGTATTTTATTGCTTTTGTAGTCACTGATCTTTTTGCATTTAAAAGCATTGATTGGAATATAGTGCCTTAAGAACCTCTCAAAATGTTTTAGACAGTAAACCAAACTATTTTACATGCTTTCTGTATATGTGAGCTGGAGAACTTGAGGATTTTAAGGGCATATAATTGCACTTTGAGTTTCTAAGGTCTCATTTTGAATGTAGTCTTTGTATTTTATTGCTTTTGTAGTCACTGATCTTTTTGCATTTAAAAGCATTGATTGGAATATAGTGCCTTAAGAACCTGTTAATAAATGTCTTTTACCTGGAAGTCAATGCCTGCCTTTACCTGTTCATGATTTTCCTACTTCTGATAAGGTTCTTCCATTTTGCTGAGAAAAATCAAAATGGGAATTCCTGCCATCAGTGTTTGGGGCTCCCCACACCTCCTGCAGTCAGACTCCAGGGCAGTGAGAAGTCCTAGCAAGGCTCCAGCGAGTCTTCTTGATGCAGATCTTGTAGGGCACTGCAAATATTTCTTTTGAAAGGCTGTTTCATAGGATAAATATACCCAGGCTCCCCATTCCTCTGCAGTTACTCACAATGTAAAACTGTCATGCCAGGGATTGGGTTACTGCCTTGGGCTGTCTCCCTGTATGTGAGCTGGAGCTGCATTTACTCCTGGAGGTGGTGGGGAGAAGACTTACTTGAACCTAATGAGATTTTTAAGGTTTGCATTCAGGGGTTTTGCAAAGAGGTGTCTCAGATGAGGCTGCAAGCTCAAACTGCAGTTCTGGAGATGCAATTCCCTTCCCTTCATTCTCTTAGGGGACAGCAAAAATCCAGGATTTGAATTCAGCATCTTGCAGGTATTAAGAAAAAAGGGCTGGAGAATGGTGTGTGATTCTGCCAGTGAGAGGTCTGCAATTCATGTGAGTGAGACATGATTAGCATTTAAAGTCCATCTTCTCATTGAGAGCTGCCCTTAGGGGTATCTTCATTTTTATTTCTATTTGCCACTCCTCTAGGAATCTTCTGCTGCCGAAACCAGGAAAACTTGCAGCAGTTCTACTTACTTGGATAAATAGAGGCAGGGAGGGAAATAGGGGATGTGCAGATCAGCTGCAGCAGAGGAAATTCTGTAGTTTGTGCTCAGACATCTCATCCTGATTCCCCAGTGTGCTGTGTCTGGGCTGTCAGGGACATGTGGCACCAGAGATGCTGGGGGAGATGGGACTCTGTGGCTGAATGCATTTGCTCTGTGTGCAGGCTGGGGGAGGAATCCTGTCTCCAGTGCTACTCACTTTCCAGATGTCTCATGCAAGAAGCAGAGCTACAGGCAATGTGTGGTTTGATACATGTGCAGATGTGGCTTTCAGCTGTTGAAAATGAAAGGCTGATATCTGAGGCATTTGAAGTATCTTGCTTCAGTTATGCTTCCATTTCCTCCCCAGCAGTAGATGAGATGTGGAAGAAAATTGACCACCATCCTTTTGATCTACTCACTGTCTTGATAATGCTGTGATTTGCTGTGTCAGCATGGCTTAATAATCCTCAGTTATTGAGAGAGATGAACTGCATATGGAAATCCTTTCTCCAGAGGAAAGCAAATTTAGATTTCTCTAAATCGCCTCATTTTAAAAAAAAAGATAAATTTTAAACTGCTTATGAATAGTGGAAAATTATTTGCTTGAGGAAAAATTAGCATTGAAAAGCTGCTTGCTGTCAGTTGGCAAATGTGAATTTGTCGATTCCTTGTCATGTAGGTTTTTTCAGAATTAGTCCAAGATGTGTTCTGCTTCACTGTGCCACCTTAATCCAAGAGCATTTTTGAGATGCACAGGAAAGGGGAAGTGAACAAAGTATGCTTTGATATGCATGGGAAGATACATCTGTATATATATAAATATATATTTTTCTTTTTAGTAGCTCACTTTACCTATTTAAAGGCGCTGAGTCCAGCTCAGATTCCTAGAAAGGGATGCTGATGTGTGCATCAGTACAAAGGGGCCCCGGCGCTCCCGTTGCTGCTGCAGACTGCAGAGCAGTGCTGGGCTCGCTAGGCTGCTGCTGCTGCTCTGTGTCACACAGAGCTGGGCTGTGCAAGCTGAGGAATGTGCCCCTGGCTGCACAGCGGCCCTTGCTGCTGCAGGATGCTGCAGCTGCAGCCAGCGAGTGCCGACACGCCGCGGTGCCGGAGGAGCCCCTGGCATGCCTGAGCTGTGGGCTGGGAGGTAGCACAGCGCTGTGCAACGTGATCTTGTCAGTGCAGCTTGGGCTGGGCAATGGGGCTTTGCCCGGGGGTTTGTTCTGCTCTTCTGCCCTGCTGCTTTGGTGGTAGAAGGGCTGTTTTCTGAGTGCTTCAATGCACTGGACGTCAGCGTGAGAGTTCTTGTCCTGAGCTGCTGAAATGACCAGCAGAGCTTTGCTTTAGCTGGGACTTACCTTGAAGCAAAGCCGTTGGTATTAAAGGGCCATTTGTACATACCTAACTAATGTGCAGAGCGGTGTGGAGGATGTGTAGACCAGAATCCCAAGGACCTCTTAATTAATTATGATCTTTGGCAAAAGTGAGGAAAGGGAGAGAGAAGCAAACTAATGTCCCTGGACCTCCAGGTGTCTGAGAGTGCTTTATAGTGGTAAAGGTGTCAAATGTGGTATCATTCTTTAACTGTCCCTCCTCCACAGGAAAATCTTTGTAGAAAACCCACCTGGATGCAAAGAGCAATGTCCTCCCATACTGGGGAGGATGTGGTTTGAGTAGCCCTCAGGACTAAATGTGATTTCAATCGAGTGTGTAATTTTTGGGTTGCCCAGTGGAGAGGAGGAAGACTGTCCCTTCTGTTTCATGTTTTCACACAGCTTTGCCAGGTTACCTGAGCCTGTGGAGGACCAGCCGTGCTCATGCTGAGGTGCTCTGTGCTGCAGTGCACAGGGAGTTAGGGTTTTCTTGGCTGTGTAACAGCTCCAGAGTAGCCATGATAAGCAGGAGTGTCCAGGTTGGTGGTGTTCTAGCAGATGTCCCTTTTGCACCCTCCTGAGCAGCACCCTGTGAATGGAGTGGAAAATACAGATTTCTATATGCACAGTCCCTTACCGAGTCTTTGGAAATGGGAGTGATTCTGCTCCATGCACATTTCTGTGAGTTGACATTTTATCTGTGGGTTGTGTTAGTGGCTTCTTGTAGTCCTGAGAGTGGAGAGAGGGGTGATCCTGGGGAGGAGCAATGGTTTTAAGGTCCGTTATAACTTGATTTACTTTACTGCTACAAAATGGTTAAATCTGTTCTCTTGAGATAACCGAACGTATGGTGTTCATCCTTGGGAGGTTCAGCCTGCTGGAGCCGTGTCGGTGGTGTCCCAGGGAGCGTTTGGGGCAGCGGCGAGGCTGTGGTGCGGTCGGGGTGTGTGGAGTTTGCGGAGATCGGGGCGGGAGCCGTGCGGAGACGCGCGCCTCGGCGGGGCGGCGCAGCACACGTGGCACGGCCGGGAGTGCCCGTGCGCTGGAACCGGGACAGCGCCCGGCTCTGCGGGCTCAGCCGGTGAGGTGAAGGCGCTGCCAGGCTGGGCACTGCCGTGCATCTGGTCGCTCTGTCCCTGTCGGTGTGGTGCCCTCTGATGGATGGTGCCGGTGGGCTCTGGCCCTGGCGGTGGCCCGGTCAGCTGCTTCCTTCGGGCTGCGGGGACTGAGCGGCTGATTCGCACGTCCTGCAGCACTGTCCCTCAGGAGTCACCTTGGGCAGGAACACTTCATTACCCAGTAAATCGATCGAGACTTTAATATTTCTATTTAAGCATTTAATATTCCATTTAAGGAACGGTCACTGTAGTGAACTCAGTGCTGTGACAAGAGATGTAGCACTGCACAAGGCACAGCATCCCTGTCACAGTTCATCGGGTTACAGATGCTGGTCCCTTTTGCAAAAGAGAGAGTGATGCATCTTTTTCTATTAATAAATCTCCATTCTTTCTCCTTATCTCTTATCTCATATTGTCTTCTGGTAGTTGTACAAATCCTAAATGAATGCACGGTGCTTTGGGACCTTTTGGGATGAAGTGCTTAATGGAAAACAAACTGTTAATCCCTTTGGTTAATTTCTGGTTGGGTTTTGAATAACAGCCTCAAGTCACGCTCTGAAGTGTAGAACTCCTTGGGCTGACCTCCAGGGGAGCCGCCCGCAGCCCGTGCCTGTGCTGGGGACTCGCTTCCCTCCGGCAGGTGATGTCCGTGAGGTGGCACGGTGCCACTGCCCCTCACCCTGCCCTCGCCGGGCACGTTCTGCTGCTGCTCTGGGGCCCTTTAAACGGGCGCAGTTTCCCATTCCAGCAGAGTTTCAGGGAGCTGTGGTTGTTTGAGGGAGCTGACATTGGATCGGGGAACAGCAACGGGGAGGGACGGGGATGGGGAAGACCTTCCCTGTCATGGCTGTGAGCTTGGAGCGGCGGGGCGCAGGGAAGGGAGGACGGGATTGCGGGGCTTGGGGCGAGCAAGCACCGGGAGAAGTCCTTTGGCATCGGGAATCCGGTGTGTGAGCGCCTTTCCTGTGCCGCCGGCTTGGGGTGGTGCCTTCGTGCAGCTGCTTCGATATCTGTCGTAAAGTTGGAGTTTAGTTGGAGTAACCGAGTAATTCCTCTCCGGCCTTTTCTCCTCCCTCCTCTTTCCGTTCCTCGGCTTTGCCTTGTTTGCTCAAGTCAGGAAGGGGGAGGGCACGGGGGCGGTTAATCATTAATCTTAACTCCTTCACAACCATGGGCCTCAGTGCTCCTGGTATTTCCAGAGCTCCCTTCTTCCGCAGACCTGTACAAGTGACCCGGTGCGTGTAGCCGAGCTCAGTCTGTGTCAGCAGCAGAAGGCAGTGGGTGTCTGTCCCACGGACCATCAGCACAGACAGGAGCCCAGCAGGGCAGTGTCTGTGGCGAGATGGTTACAGATGGTCCTGCACTGAGAGGTGGAGGGTGGAAAAATGGTTTGCGTCCCCTCTGCAGGGCCGGAGGAGCCCAACACCCTCACGGGATTTTCACTTCCTGGTGGAGTTTGAATTGCCTTTGTCATTGGAGGGGAGAAGCAAAAACCACTCCTTCTCGGCAAACACTTCTCTGGGAGGTTGTGTGCGTGAAACCTCCAGTCATAGGACCTGCCCGACTGTAGGAATCGGCAGTTCCCTGGAGGTATGTGCCTTTCACTCTGGAATCTGCCAGCTGTTCTTTTGCTTGAAAAGAAGATTGAGTTCATTTTTCCCCAGCTGTGGAATACTTGCCTCCCTTCAGAGAATCCGCTTCTGGGATATTTTGGTCCCTTTAGGAAGATAGATGCTGTGACTTTAATGGTTCGGAGCATCTTTTTAAGTAAATGAAGGGTGTACAGAAATAATTTAACACAGCATTTAATTTGCTAATGGCTGTATTCTGCTCTCTGAGTGCAGGACTGCTTATTTTTTCTTTTGTGATGCTTTGGTTTTTGAAAAGAGTAAATATAAAAGCGGCACTTTCCTCATCTTGTAATGCAATAATAGTGTCCTCTTCTAATACATTTTCTTGAAGGCTTGCTAAGTGCATTGGCTGCTGTGGAGTGCTGTGCTCAGGAAGTGGCTCTGGGCTGGCAGGTGCTGCCCGGGAGCTGTGGGCAGCCATTAGTGTGAGCAGTTGCTCGGTTGCTATTCTGGTGCCACCAGCTCCTTGTGCCCTGGTGGGGGACACTGCAGGGTGGCCACACTCAGGCTGAGCCCCTGTGCCCCAAACCTGAGGGTCAAGTACCTGCTGTGTGCAGGAGAAGGGGTCTGCTGGGTCTCTCTGAGGACAGCTGGGTCTGCATGGGGGAAAGGAGATCCCGGGGGGTTCACAGAGTGTCCCCTCCTAAATCTGCTGAAGTGCATTTTTTTTTTCTGGCTGAATTCCACATGTCCAAAGGGACCTGCCAGGTGTGTCCTGATGCTGTTACACGGAGAGCTGATGTCTCCAGTGAGCTGACTCCTCTCTAACAGCCTTGCAGAGGTGTGCACTGGTGCTGCTGCCCCAGTGGAAAGCTGGGCACATGGCCAGGGAGGCTTTCTTTGGAAAGTGAGCGCAGCACAGACCTGCAGGCACTCACTGGAGTTCCTCCCCAGGAACTGCAGTGGGCTCTGCAGGGTGGGCACACGGGCTGGAAGGTCCAACAGGTCAGGATTTACCTTTGAGTCACCCCAGAGGAAAGCAGGGTTGGCAATGGGCAGAGGATACATATGCAGGGAGAAATCCAGAAGGCTGGGAATACCATTTTATGCCTAATGTAATAAATTAGGCATTTTGAGAAGTGCTCACTGTGTCCTGTGGGTCCTCTGCCTGGCATAAGTAACAGTGTTTCTAGCTGGTGGAGGTTTTCCTTCTCTTGAGGAATTTGTGAGCAGTCTCCACCCATATAGTTAAGAATTGTTTCCAGAAGAAATGGCGTTTACCTGGCAGCCTCTGGAAACTTGTTAACTGTTTGTATGATGTACCGAGAGGGATTTTTGTCAGGAGAACTGAAATACATCCTTTTGCTGCACTTGATGGACTGATCTGAACATTTCACGCTTCTTCCACTGCCTTGGACTCTGGAGAAGACACCTCCTGAGATCTTGTTTCCTGCAGAAAGCAGTGCCTGCGGCCACAGTAAATGACTCCGTGATGATGTGGGGCCTGTAATTAGTCTGTGTCAATATCCTGTTAGAGTACATCTCTGGACAGGCTTGCCTAGGTTGCACTTCTGCAGGGTGTAGTGAGACTACGGGTTCCCGTTGTTTGGTGTTTTTCCAGTTAAGGCAAAAATCTGAGACTGACACAGCTTTTCTGGCTGCTTTGCTACATCTTGGTGTTTTCCTTGTAGTTGTAGTTTGATTAACTCGTTCATTCCTGAGCAGCAGTAGTGTTTTCAGGGCATTTGGTAGATTACTCGAGATGAAAAGTCCTCCCAGAAAACTTCTGACTCAGATACATTAAATGAGAAGAAAGAGACAAAGCTCTAGTCCAGGCTTTTACCATTTTGTTGGGTTTTTTTGCTTTCCTGCAGACGCCTTACTGGCAGACCTGGAATCCACCACCTCACATATCTCCAAACGACCAGTCTTTCTCACGGAGGAAACTCCTTACTCCTACCCAACTGGAAACCACACGTACCAGGAGATTGCTGTGCCCCCCCCGGTGCCCCCGCCGCCTTCCAACGACGCCCTGAATGGCACTGTGATCGACCCCTTGGACCAGTGGCAGCCCAGCACACCCAGATACGGCCACCAGCAGGTGAGTGGGTGTGTGTGGGTGCTTGTTTTGTAAGTGTAGATCTCAGCAAAGTAAGGAGGAGGCAATAGCAAGAAATGAGGATGAATTTAGCTATGGAGCAGGGAAGTGGGGGGAGGTGGGAGTTTTTATTAGAACTGACTGGTTGGAGAAAAGAATTTGAAAGCCATCATCTTGTGTTGACAAAATGGTGGTGTGATGAGATTAGTGTTAGTCATCTGTCTTGGGCCTGTGGAAGGCAGACTGGGGGTTTCCAGCACAAAGCTGTGACTCATAGGCAGGTCTGAAGTAAGGGGGAAACTGTTCCTGGTGTAGCTCATCTGGTAGACACTGGCTTGACTAAAGAGCAGATATTTTTTTTTTTGTTCTGCCTTGTCAATGCATGGGTTTGCAATGCAGTAGTGTGCATATTATTTTTGTATTCTTTGTTTCCAATGCAAATCTTGTTTCCACAGCCTCAGTCCCAGTCTCCTATATACAGCTCTAGTGCCAAAAGCTCCAGTGCCTCCGTTCCTAGAGACGGGCTCAACTCTCCTACTCCCCGTGCCAGTGAAGAGGAACACGTCTACAGGTATCCTGTCCTTTTTAGAGATAAGCCTGACTCACAACGTGAGCTTGCTGAGGGTCAAGCTGTCTTCTATAAGTGGAAACAAACACTGCTCTCCGTGTGTGTTACATTGCTTTGTGTCAGTTTTGATTGCCTCTTTTGTAACATGCCACTGTAACTTTCATACTCACTTCAAACTTTGACCTGGCCCTTGGGCTTGCTCAGCTGCAGGAGGTTAAAGATCCATCAGACACAGCAGGATCTGGGTTGTGTTGTGAAGGATATGATCCAGACACAAGTGACAAATCCACCCCCCTGCTAAACAGCACAGAAGTTCTTCAGGAGGTGGATGGCCTTTGGGTTATTTTTCCCTGGGAACTCAGGACTTGTGGCCTGGAGCGTTGTGCAGGGCCTTCAGTTTTCAGGTAAATTCAAGCTTCTTAAAACTTCCATCTCACTAGGTGATTGATAGGTAACAAGTTCACACTTGCAAAGGCAGCTGCTCTCACTCTGAGAGGCTGGAGGAGTAGCCTGCACAGTAGGACAGACCTTTCTGCTGACATAGGGGTGAGTGATGCAGAGGCTGTCAGAAATTCATCCTAGGTGCCTTTCTACTCTTTGGAGACTGGTGTTTCTTTGGAGTCATTATCTAATCATGCCAGCTCTTTGCTGTGCAGGAAGTGGTTTCTAACCAGAACTAATTCTGGTTAGAGCTCAGCTCCTCTCTGGGCATCCTAGCCAGAGATGGTCCAATGGAGATGGTAATTGCAGTTTTTTCAAATGACTGCATGCAATTAGTATGAAATGAAGGTAATTAGAGCCATAAGTACTCTTGAACAAGGGTCTGGCATGCTTGGTTCTGGTGTGAATTGTAGCTGGTGTGTTGGTTCAGTGTGAAGTATGTTCTCCTCAGATTGCAGTTGTGGATCTTGTTTTTCAACCTGAAGAGAAGGATAATTCCCTTATGGAATTCATAATTGTCACTGGTGTTACAGATATCAGAGTCCTTAACCTGCTAGATACTAACTTTTGGAGCATAATATGGTCCTGTGCACAAGGCAGAAGCATTTTGGATTTGGAAAATAACTTTTTGATAAAATTAGAACCTGTAGAACATTAAAAGTTATTTCTTCATTTGTAAAACCAGGAGAAAAAAAAAGTTCCTGCCATTGACAATGGAGGGACTGTTAATACAGTGTAACTGCTGTAAAAATCACTGCATTGGTGTGAAGTTCTGCTTTGGAACAGTTTGCAATTCTGTGTGGTAAATTGATATCACCCATATAAGACTAGCAGTAATTACAGCAGTGCTTTACATATGCATGTGTATTTAACACATTAAAATAATACCAAGTTACTTTCTTATGAATTGATTAAAGTTCCCCAAATTAAAGGTGTGAGGACTTGGGGAGACCTTCACTGTTGCAAGAGGCTGTGACATATCATATCCTACTGCTTCTCAGTTTCTGCTGCTAACCTGAGGCTGGTGCTTTGCCTCTGTCTCCAGTCTGTGCTAGCCCTGCATTCCCTGCTCAGGGAGGAGGCTGTTGCTGCTTGGTGTGGTGTCAGCAGAAACAAGTCATTTTCCTTACGTGAGCTAATGGTTCTGCTGCTGTTCTGTGCATTTTGGATCTACAGACAGTTAACTCTTTCCTACAGGGCTGGGCATTCACGTATTCCTAAAATCAGAGGCCCTGTCCATCAATGCTGTTTTTGTAATTTACAAGAATAGCAGTGGCTGTATTTAGTCATGCCACAAAGCATGTGTCTTCTTTACCCCCAGAGCTAAAAGCACCAGCCTGAAAAGACCACAGCACATGTGTAACCTTCAGGAACCTAAGGAGTAGTTTCCCTCCATCCCTCTGCTATGTCTTGATGCAGAAGTTTCACATTTCCCTTTTATCTTCAGTTTCCCAAACAAGCAGAAGTCTGCAGAGCCATCTCCCACAATGACCAGCTCCTCTCTGGGCAGCAACCTCTCAGAACTGGACAGACTCCTTCTGGAACTGAATGCTGTTCAACATACTCCTGCCAGTGGCTTCACAGCAGGTAAGGAATAGGAAGACATTTGGTATGAGTGGATAATTTGATTCTCAGAATAGTAGCTTGCTTTTTCTTTCCAACATCCTTAGTGAGGGAGACCCCTCCAGCCCTTAATCATAGATTCATTTAGTGAGGGTGGGATCTCTTGAGGTCTGAGCTGCAGCACCCTGCTCAAAGCAAGGCCAACTTCAAAACTGCCTCTAACTAAAGTTTCCAAGTTAGTTTAGGTTGCTCAAATCCTTGCACTGTTAAGTTTTTAATATCCTTGAAGATGGACATGCCACAAGATTTCTGGACAATGTTATGACTTGCCTGTGATAAGCATATGTGTGTGTGTGGAATGGGGCTCTGAGTGGCTCTTTTCTGCCCCCCTTTCTTCAGATGAGGCTGGCAGAAGCCCATCACTGCCCAGCGTGGCTGGCCCTCACTATGTTGTCCCAGAGAACAGCAGCTCAGGGGCAGGGAAGGCTGCACCCCCGACAAAAGAAAAGCCAAAGCGAAATGGCGCACGTGGGATCGAAGACGTGCGTCCCAGCGTGGAGAGCCTGCTGGATGAGCTGGAGAGCTCCGTGCCAAGTCCAGTGTGAGTAATGTTTGGTGGGGTGGGATGGGCTCCTGGGGGAATGGTGACTGTAGGGGCAGCTGCTGTGGGAGTGATGGGTGGAAGATGGGCTTTGTCTGAAGGGTCAGAAGTCAGGTGGGTACTGGTGCTTTGCAGTCTGCTTCTGGATGGGAAGATTTCTGCATTAGTCATCCAAGCTCAGATTTACAGCTGACCACAAATACAAAATGAATGTTCAGGCATCATCTGTTTTTTAGTGGATGGGATGTGTTTGCACATGTGAGGCAGGGTCTGCATGTGTTGGGGAAGCTGGGCCAGGTTGGGCTGTGGTGATGAAACTCCTCATGCTCTGCTTGCTTGGGGGAACAGTGGGACTTCAGTCTAGGAGTGCCCTCCCATATTTAAACACACTCTTCTTAACATTTTATTTTAATTTTCCCCCCTGGCCAGGCCTGCAATCACTGTGAGCCAGGGTGAGGTGAGCAGCCCCCAGCGTGTCACTGCCAGTCAGCAGCAGACACGAATTTCTGCTTCTTCAGCTACACGAGAACTGGATGAGCTGATGGCATCTCTCTCTGACTTCAAGGTACCCTCTCATGACAGCTGAATGCTTCATCCTGTCCCTGTCCACCCCAGTCTCTCTTGCCTCTTAACCACATTTCCTGTCCTTGGTTGGTCTCCAGAAGGCCTCCTTTACCTCTCACATTTGCTCTGATAAACTTCCTGTGGTGTATTTGTGCTTTCTGAGTGGGGCTGTAGGTGTCCATGACTGCTATAAATTCTCATCACTGGCAGGATAAGGCAGTTCTGGGATCTGTTATTCCTTCAGTTCTGCAGTTTGTCTGTTTGCCAAAGATAATGAGCTTTGTTACTGCTCGGTACAGAGTGAATTATTCTGCTGTGCTACAACTTAATGAGAAGGAGAGAGGCATGGGACACCACTCTGCTTACTGACAGAGACCAGGCCCTTCTGTTCTGTTCATCCCACTCCAGTGGGATGTCTCCTCTCTGGAGTGTGTTTTCACCCTGATGTGCTTTCCCTGAGGAGAATGGATATCCAGGCATGTTGTGTGTGCACCGAAGCCTTTACATCAGGCAGAAGGAGATTCAAAGGTTTTATCTTAAAGAAAATCTCTTATTCACCTCAACATGGGATTAAAGTTTCAGCTTCTTGTGGGGGCAAAGGACGGCCAGTACGATTCAGTGTCAGCATATGTACTTGAATAACTTTTTCTTTATTCATGTGGGTGTGTTACCATTCCTGCACTAGATGATGAACTGTGGAGGATGTTTTTGTGAGATTTCATTTACCCATACCCACGGCAAAATGAAAAATACTTTCTCACTTTCTACTTTCAGCTGCTTTTCATATAGTTTTACTGAGCTATTAACTTGGATTTCTTCTGAGAGAGGTGGAGAAAGCAAATATACTGGATAATCTCTTTGTTAGGTTTGCCTTTTTTACATACCTATCTAATCCTAAATCAATTCCTAACTCTCTGTTTTATTCCTATATGGAAGAGTCTGCTGGATGCTTGAGATTTCTTGTCTGAACTCCATCCCCTCCTAGATGACATTAGGTAGATCAGCCAGAGCTGAGCAGTGTTTTGTGAGGAGAGGCACAGAACATGTAGTGACAGCTTTTGCTGTTTGCTGTTCTTTCTGTGTTTGCTGGGTCCCATGGAGGTCAGTACAATACCCAGAATTGTGGCAAGTGTGTGAGTTCAGAGCCTAGCACTGGGCACACGTGTTCTGAGGAGCTTCACATGCCTTGTGCTTGCTGGAATGGAATTCAGCCTGCCATTCCTGGCACATGCACCTAAATCAGTGAGAATCTGAGTTCCTCAATGTTTTCTCTAGACTTACTGTAGTGTGTGTTTAGTCATTTGCAAATATTGACACCTTAGTGTGGCCTTTTTTCTTTCTGAGGTCCTAGGGTGTAGTGCAGGATAGCCACAAGCTCTGTTCAGCCTGGTTGAACACTGCAGTGTTGTGAAGCTGGAGAGAGTTCCCACTTGTGCTTCTGGCATTCCACGCCCTGCTCCTTCCGTGTGCTGTGGGAGCTGAGCACTATGGCCCTGTGCCCCTGCAGCTTTATCAGGAAACTCACTGAGGGTGTGCCCAGCCTTTGCTCCAGGTGAGCTCTTGGCAGCTGACAATGACCTTGCCCAGCACAGGTTCCTTTGGTAAGATACAGGGAGTGGACATTTTAAAGTGTGGGCATTCAGTACTTTGCACTCTTGAGAAGCTCTAGAATCTCCACTAAAACCTGTGTGACAGAGATAAGCTGCTGTGACTAATGCCACCTGCCTTCCTGGCTTAGTTTTCAGTTGACTTCAGAGACCAAATTGAAATGCAGCAAGATATTAAGATTTGGGCTTTATTAAGCACAGCAATGTTATTTTTGTGAAGCATTGAGCTCATCTGTGCCTAAACATTCTTCCTGGAGCACAAGGAAAAGAACAATGAGCAAAGGAACGTGGCTTCTGTGATCAATTCCCTTTTCTTAATGATGTCATAGACTGTTTTTAAATTACTTTCCTTTTCTCCTGTTGTCCAGGTTGCTTCATTTTCCCTTCAGTCCTTTTTGTTTGGTTATACCTCTTCTGTTTGTGCCGGCTGGGGGTGTTAACTTGGCTGTAAAAAGGAAGACAAGGGGAGTCCTTGCAAAGGTGGAATATGAAGGCTGCTGTTTGAGTGTCAGACCTGTGTGTGAGTGCAGGATATAGGATAAAAACCCCAAATATGATCTGTAATTAATTGGAATTAATAGAAGTTGTAATAGATGAGGATAGGAGGAGTGGAGGGTACTGGTGCTTGATTTGCCTTGTACCCCCAAGTAAAAGGTGATGATACGTGACCCTTTTATTATATTTTGCTCACTCTAATTTGTTGCCCCTTCTTCTTGCTTACAGAATTCATTTGATTTTGGTTATCTGGTTAATTGGTCATCAGGCACTGAGATTACTTAATGCACTTGTTTTTTACCCTCTGCCATTTCTGTGTAATGTGATGCCTGCTTACTGCATAGCTGGATACTTGTAGTTAACTGTTCTGTTACTGTTGAGTGCTCACCCATTGCTCTTAGTTTGGAATTAGGATGGTTTCAGTGTGTTGTAAATACTGATGTTTGAGCAAAATGTTAGTCTTGCCTTGAAAGTGACAACTTCATTTTAGGAAGTCTGGAAACTAAATGTGAAGCACAGCATCAAACCAGGTTACTTTTACAGGTGTACCCAGCTGAGGCAAAATTCAGGGAGAGCAAATACTGGGATATTCCCTCATTTTAATATACTTGCTGGTCATTTTCCTTTCAGCTGTGACTGTGGTCACAGTAGCCTGGCTGTGCTACTCGAAGGGAAGAGCAATCAGTAATGAAATTTGGTCTCTTATTGCCCTTTCCTTTCTGAGAAGAGTCTCCTTGCAGCACTGCTGGTGTGACTTTGCAGGCGTGTGCACATGTGCCAGCTCCTGGCCCCTCAGCATGGCAGGAGCTCAGGTCAGCTGAAGGTTATTATTCTTCCATTTACTGACAGGTTGTGTTCTGGTTAGTTATATTGTTTTCTTCATGATAAGTATCTCAGGTAAGTGGGGACTGAGAGGTAGCATACTTGGGGCTTAGGAAGTTGTGTGCCCTTCCACCTCAGAGCATAAGCATCAGACTTCTTTAGGCTTCTCTGGAAAATGTGACAAAGAGTTAGAGGTCTTGATAGCTCTTTGATTTGGAAATCCTTTGTGGGTACGTTTTTAAAACTGAGAAGGCAGTCTTTATCTTAGGTTGACCTGCTGTGTGAGCTTGTCCAAGTTGCTGTTCTGAGTCTCTTTTTAAGAAAAAGGAGTAGTATTACTTTGTCTCCTAGAGTTTAGTCAGGAACCACTGGAAGTGGGGAAGGAAGGACCCATGATCTTTTGTTTTTAAAAGATCCTGTAAGTCAAGGAAAACCAAAACCTATGTATTAATTGCTCTTCTTAGGATGTTTTTTTGATCAAAATTAATACTGATTTTATTACAATGTCAATGTGGAATCTTTGGCCTAAGGGGGAGAGGCTATTCTGCCACCTAAGCAATGCTCACAAGGGCATGGAATGACTGACAGGCTTGTATAGATTCAGTGTGTGTCACTTCCAAGGTGAGATTAGTCGTGTGAATAGAACAAAGCCCATGTCATCTGCTCGTGCTGTGAATGCCCTGAAGCTTTGTTTTCACTGCCATGAACTCAGCCAACTGGAGCATTTTATTAAGTGTATCAAGAAGAAAATGTCATGCTTTGTTCTATTCATTGATTGAATTTTTTGCAGCTTTGGAATATAAAATTTACATGTCTGACTGTTGTAAGTTTTCGTGACCTTTATTCACAGTCAGACACTCCTGGGTTTGGAGCTGGCCTCCCAGCAGTGGCCATGCTGTGCCCCCATCACAGCTGCAGGTGAACACTGGGCTGTCACTGAGGAGAAGGGCCAGGAAAAGGATCCCAGTGGCTGTAGAACTCGTGAAGATCAGTACAATGTCATACTGGTTCTACTCTTTGGTGTCTCATTTTTCTTCCTTACTCTTGGAAGTAAGGATTTGGGTCAATGGCTTTTTGATTTGGAAGTAATGATTCTTATAATCCTTAATTGTGTGCCTTTTTTTTCCTTCTCCTTATCTCTGTCATTATCTTTTTCTCTGCTTATTCCTTCTATCTCTTATTTTTCAGACTAGTTCTACTGTGTCTCTGATTTCTGAATCTTCCCTAGAACCGGTTCCCAGTTCAGCAAATGCAAACTCCAGCAACACTCCTCACAGTTTAACAATGCTGTCCCATTCCAAACACCTTTCTGCAAGTCACACTGGGGACTCAACAGTGCCAGCATCTGTCCCCTCAGCAGACACCTGCATTGAGGAAGGCAGTGACACCACAGTTCTGCCTTTGTCAGGGCATCCTGCTGCCCCTCCACCTGTGCCCCCACCACGGAGCTCCTCTGGTTATGCTACTCGTGGGGAGCAAGTGGCCTCTGCAAGCTTAGTTCAGCTGAACAGAAAGCCTGACTGTTCCAGAAATACTTCCCAGGCTGTGCCAGCTTCTAGTGTGGAGCTTCTCTGTAGGTCTGCTAATGTGGAGGCACAGGGCTTAGGGTATGACGTGGCAAGAGAGGCTGAGAAGAAGGAGCAGAGAACTGACCCCAAAATCTCAAGTGTACCCATTTCAAAGAAGGGGCAGATACCCAAGGAGCTGCATCAGCAGGGAGCACTCAGGGACAACTCAGCTCTTTCCTCCCAGGGCAGAAGTGTGGAAACAGCTTTAGATGAGCTGTGGGCCCTGGAGCTGCCTGCACATGTGCCAGAGGTGCATGCAAAGAATGACAATGTTTTGGATTCTGTTAATGAACCTTCTGTTGTTGCCCTGGATCGGTGGGATGTCTTCCCAGACACTAAACACCAGTTGGGCTTTGTAGTGGAGCAAGGACAGGAGCTAAAAGCTGAAGTGCCACATGAAACCAAGGTCTACTGTCCTGATCTGGGCAAGAAGAGGCAGGGCAGAGACAGAACTCTTAGGAAGGCAGGTACTGCTAACATGAACAAGGCCAGAGGAGACCAGGAAAATGAGCAATTCAGAAGCTCTGCAGTCACTCCGGAATCTCCTGAAAACTTTGGGAAGGCTGAATGGGATCTGCCATGTGTCTCCAAACCACCCATTGAGAGGATTTCTGCATCAGGCCAGGCAGGCACTGAGTGAATGTAGGAGTAGGGCGAGTGCTAGCCAGGACTGTTCTGCCAGCACACTAACAGTGTGTGTGTGCAGTGAGCGTGCCCGGGCTCACCCCACTAACAGCACGAACTCTGACAGTGTCACTGACACTGCATGTCACTGCATGTCACAGGGCTTTATCTCGTGGTCTCTCCTGCATGTGGTTCAGCAGCACAGAACATGGCAGTTTTTAGGGACTCCCTTGTGAAGTGGACTTTTATTCCCTAATTGGGGTAAGGCTCGGTCCACAGAGACCTCCAAAAAGCTGAAAGGGCTGTTTGATGCTACTGACTGGGATGGCAGCTCCTCTGCTCTGCTTACCATTTTAGGTCTCATTACTGAAGCTGTCAGTGTTCCTTTCTGTGCTGGAAGTACACTTTGTGCACCAGACGTGTCTGACCAAGAGCCTTGTGCCTGTCAAGGGCAAACAGAGGCACAGCTCTGTGCCCTTGTGATGCTGAGGTTTCTGTAATGCTCAGTGGAGTGCTCATGCTTCACCTCCTATCTTGGCTTCCCACTGGTTAATCTTTCCCTTCCTTTTCTAGACAGTTATTTTTGGCTGCTGTGATTATCCTTACAGGGTTTTTCCTTGCACTGAGTCACTGTTCTGGGCTGTGCCAAGAGGAATTTTGGCATTGTGGAATAAATGCCATCACTCTTCCTGCTTACAATTGTCACTAATGTCTTTGAGTTTGTGCTGCTGCGTCTTGGGGCTTGCTCTGACTTTGCTCTTCTTATTGATACTATTGCCTTTGTCATTTAGATTAAATCTTTAATCAAGAGGACAAAAGAGACTGCGAATGTGCATCCAATGTCTCGGGACCTCTCTCCAAGGCGTAAACTAGGTCCTGCCCTGTTCCACAAGACTGAGTCCCAAGACCGCTTGATTGAGGAGCTTCAGGACAGACTGGGCATCGATAACCAGGAGCAGGAAGAATGGCAAAGCCAGGATGCCTGGCTGACAGAGGGGGTCATTGTCACTGCCAGGCCCCGGGGGGAAGAGCAGAGTGGTGAACAGCAAGTAGAGAAGGTAGAAAGCAGGGTCACACGCACTGGGAAACTCCAGCATGTCCCTCTGTCCAGATCACATTGTGTGGAGGTGCAGATTGAGTTTCTGAGAATCCTAAACAACACAAAATGAAGAAGTAACTATTCACCCTTGTCTGGCCTGAGAGGGAAAGCAGCACAGGGTCCTAGTTCTGGATGTTTAAGAACTGGAGTGGGATCTGAGGGAGCTGCTTATGGTATCTGTTGATGCAGTCTACTGCTATCACATCTCAATTGTCCATGTGAGGATTATTTTTAAAACCTCACTGGGACACCTGACACACAGGCGTGCTTTGTTTTGTCCAGTGCTGTACCTGTGCAGGGCTTTCTGGGGATGAATAAGATGGTGCTCTCCCTTAAGCTACAAAGAGCAGCACCTTCTGTAGCTCCCTTCTCCTTCTTGCTGCTTTTTCCTCTTAGATAAACATACTGGTAGCAGCCAGCCTTCCTATTAAAGGAAGTGCTTGTTGGTTCTTCTTTGGATTTTTTTTTCACCTTTCTTCTTCCTCCATGTCTTTCTAGGTGGTTTTTCCTCCAGAATCCCCACTCCTCTCCAGGAAGACAATCTCTGTTCCAGTCTCTTCCCAGCTCCAGCCTTCCAAAGAAGCTGCAAAGATAGTCCCTGTTAATGCTGCTCCTTCTCCTGCCTCTGACCCTGCACCTCTTCTCTCACTCCCACCTCAGCCTTCCCATGTGTCATCTACCCCAGCTCCTAGTCCAGTCTCTTCCTCTTCCTTCAGCTTGGCTCCCCAGCCTCTCTTCCAGTGGGAAGCTTCTGATAATGATTATCATGAGGTTTCTGTTGTGGGCACCCCTCCTAATGAAGATCCCAAACATTCCTGTTCTCCCCAGACCTGGACTCCTAGCACCAAGGCAGTTGTCTCTGTTGGCTGTCAGACTGAAGATGAAGCCTTCTTCCCAGAAATGCAGGCAGGCTTCTCTATTCTGATTTGGTTTTTTTAGCAGTGTTTTCTAATCCAACTACTGCTTGTAATTTGACAGCTCAATAGATACAGTGTTCAGGTAAAGGCTGGGATGAACTGCTGGATGAGGGAGGACTCATGGACAATATCTAATCCCAGCTGTAGCACTGCACAGTTCATGACTGTGCAACAACTTGCTGGGGTATGTGGGTCCTGTGTGTCCTGACAGTCACTTTGTGCATCAGGGACTCTCATTTTCCTTTGAGATTGAGAAGGTAACTCTGAAACACAGCCTGGAGATCTCCCTGACACAATCTCACTGAAGTGGGGGAGTAAAACATGGCAGAACATGCATAGTGGAAGGAGCAACTCAGCAGTCCTTCCTGTGTTTGCCCTTTTAGGCAGGTGTCCACCATATTAATGAATTTGGGGGAGGAGATGGCATGGTCAAGACCTGGGTTCTGCATCTCCTGCCAGGGAAGGGCTGTAGCTCCATGTGCAGTGTTAGTGTACAGGCAGCTCTAAAGCAGTGAGCAAGATACATCTCTGCATCTTGACCTGTTGTGCTTTCCAGGTGACCTCTGCTCCTCCCCTAGGCCGCAGTGCCAGTCTGTTGGCTGCTCCTGCACCCCGGGGCCCCACAGCCCCTGACAAGGCAGGATCCCCTTTCTGTTTCCTCAGCATGGTGTGTGCTCTTCTGGTTGATGAGTGTGCTGGGATCTGCTCCTGGAGCTCCCAGCACTGTTAATGTGGATGATATCCTGTATTGCATGTTTTGCTACTCATAGAGCTCCTTTCCGAACTTGAGTGATGGCAGATCTCATGAGTGAAGGGTGGGAGTTTGAAGGGCCTTTGCATGATCAGTTTGCATGAGGATGATGTGCTGAGTGTCCCCTACAAACAGCATGCATCATGTACAGGAGGTGGAAACAAACCTCTTTCAGGTGGGGGCTCATTTGTGAGCTGTCAAGAGGGCTGGATGGCCAGGCCAGCTAGAAATGGAGGTGTGCACAGGTATTTGTGCCTGCTCTGGGGTCAGCAGGAGTGTGTGGTCCCTCCAGGTCACTATGAGGGTGAAGTGCTCTGTTGCTACATGTTGAATTCATCCCCTTTCTCTCTGGATGGTGTTTATCAGTTGTGTGTGGCATCTGTGCCTGCCCTGTGTGGCCGTAACCCCTGGCTAGAGCAAGAGAAGCTGTGATTGTTTCCACACAGTGCAGCCCTTTTCTTCCTGCTGCACCATGCAGGAAGCCTGGGCTTTATCCTGGGGCTCTGGACAGGCTTTGTCTCCAAACACCTGTTGGAGAGGTGGGAGTATTCCTGCAGTTGTGTGTGTGCTTTGGAGGCAGCCATTGTAACAGCTTTTGGTAGCAAATGTGTGTTGTGTGGTGAAGGGATTGTTTTAGGCTGAGGATGCTGGGGTGTCATGGGGCTGCTCTGTGCTGCTGGACTAGGAGAGCTAGGTTGAGAGAGGAGGGGAAAAGCTGTGTGTTAGGATCCATTGAGAGTCACGCTGCATGTGAGGCAAGGCTGGGGAGTGTGTGGATGTGAGTGTAAAAGCAGCTAAATTCATGTATGTCATGAGAATGTGTATACAAACGAGCAGAAGCCAGGATTTGTCATTGAGTAAACTGATCCACTGCAAGGACAAGCAGCTGCAGAACAGGGAATAGAGCTCCTCCTGTGGCTGGAAGGGGAGAGTCTGCCAAGGTTTGGAGCACTTCAGCATGTCCCAGCTCCTTTGGCTGTGATGGCAGCAGGCTCATTGGTTGTTCATATGCATAGATTTTGTCAGCTTTAATTTACTCTCTTAGTAGAAGAAAACATGCTCTAAACCCAACTTCTTTGTGCGTCCCTAAACCTGACAGTAGCTATGGCAGTGCCAAGTCAGCTAAAATAACCTCTATTTCCTTGCTGGGGTTTGTTTGTAAAGGGCACTGTGGTGGCCAAGGAGAACATACTCTTTGTTTATATTATGAACCTCAGTAAAACATTTCTCCCCTCCTCTGGGAAGCCTTTCCAAGCCGTGTGTGCTGTGGTGGTGTGAGTTTCAGAAACAGCCTCTGAGACAAGTATCCAAATCCCCTTCCCCCCACTGGTGCATTTCCAGCTACAACACACCTAGCAGCCCTGTCTGCTGGGCATGCACTGCCCTCGCTGTAGTAAACAGCAGCCAGCTGGGAGGGAGCTACTTCCTTCCTGCTTCCAGTTGCTTAGCTCAGGCGTGGGGTGAGACCCACCTGAGAGTGTAAGAGACTTGGCAAACAAATGTGCAGATGGTGGTGCAAAGGGAGAAAATTTTCTAGCTGAAAGGGAGGTGAGATGAGGCAGAGAAGAGCATCTCTGTCAGAGAGGAGATACAGCTCAGAGCAAGAGGATAGGAATGGAGAGAGGTCAAGGAGAAGGGGCCTCTGGATGGCGTCTGCTTTGTCAGCCAGCCAAGAACTGATGAGGTAAAGGGAGATTTTTGGCAGGGGCTTAGAGAGCACTGTACTGAGTGCCTGGGATGTGCTGGTGACTTTTGGTGTATGTGCAGTGAAAGAAAATCAAATTTTCAGTTCACAACTCTGCTGTTACATATCTCAGTTCTCTGCTTGTCTCTGCATGGGCAGAATACATGTGTGTACTTGATGCTGGCTCTCACCAGCTTCTTCAGAGAGCGTAGCTGACTCCTGTCTGTCTCTGCAGGGGAGTCACTGGCAGCCACAGCAGGCATTTATCTGATAAGCACAGCAGCATTCACCTTACAGTGTTTGTTTTGTCTTACCTGCAGTTCATGGCGCAGGGAAAAGCCGGGAGCAGCTCCCCTCCATCCACAGCCTCCAAGCCTGGCAGTCAGCTGGATACCATGCTGGGGAGTCTTCAGTCTGACCTGAATAAACTGGGTGTAGCTACAGTTGCCAAAGGTGTCTGTGGAGCCTGCAAGAAGCCTATTGCTGGGCAGGTGAGTTGAAGGTGCTGCCTCATTGCTGAACCTTGGGCTGCAGCTGGGAGTAACGGGGAGGGCTATTTCGTGAGGCTGGAGAGACTGGAGATGCTGGAGAAACTGAAGTACTCTATTTATCCACTGGCTAGGTACGCTGTAAGCTCCTCCAGTGACCTCTACCCTGCCCCTGAGGGACTGCCCTCTCCTGAGATGATAGGTAATTCAGTTTTCATGCTACCCCAGTCCAGGGCTCACTTGAGTAGTAGAACTTGTCATTCTTGCTGACCTCCAGCTGGTATCTTGTCATGTGGTCTAGGGGAGGGAGAGATAGAGTTGTTCTCCAAAGTCTGTTTTCCCAACAGGTAGTTACAGCCATGGGGAAGACCTGGCACCCTGAGCACTTCGTCTGCACCCACTGCCAGGAGGAGATCGGGTCTCGGAACTTCTTTGAGCGGGATGGGCAGCCCTACTGTGAGAAGGACTACCACAACCTCTTCTCTCCTCGCTGCTACTACTGCAACGGGCCCATCCTTGATGTGAGTTCCTTGGGGGAGTCAAGGTCATGACAGGTTGCTGCAGGCCTAGGTGTTAAAATTCCAGTTCACCCGTGTATCCTGGGTGGAACGTTTTGTTCAGGGATTTCTGTAGTTGTTTTGTCCTTCCTTTGAAAGGGAAACAACTTGGCACAGTCAAATTCTTACACTAGTGAGTGGTGTTGGTCCCTCTTACCTTTGTTGAAGTTCCTTCAGAACCCCACATTGCTCCATCATTCTGGTAATGATTCCTCAGCTTTTGTTGTTGGTAGCCTGTGGTAACAGGCACCAGTGCTGGTCCTTAAGACTGGGTGGGGCCCTGTATAAGGGAGGAAGCAGTGCCTAAGATCCTTTTAGGGTAAAAAAAAGTGTGCAGTGGGAAAGTCTGAATGAGACAGAGGCAGGGCAGAGGCAAATTGATTCTGCTCTCTAAAGGACAGTCTATTTTAATGCTTGCTCCGACATTCCTTTGTTGTCTCCTCTCTCCAGCTCCCCTTACTCACCTCCAAGTCATTAACATGACCTGCACTTTGTGTTTTCTTCTCAACAGAAAGTGGTGACGGCTTTGGACAGGACATGGCACCCTGAACACTTTTTCTGTGCTCAGTGTGGAGCTTTCTTTGGACCTGAAGGTATTGCTGGTTTATGCAAGGGGAAAGCAATCTCCCCTCTGAACTGCAGATGAGGGAGTCAGGCAGAGCTGCTTCTGGGGTACAGCCTGAGGCTTCACAGGGGAACTACTGGAGTTCCAAGGGAGCTGTTTATGGGGAGGAATAGTGCCAGTAATAATGGCTTCTCCCTGGGGAGGAAGAACATGCCTCTGCTGGGATGGGAAGGGAACAGAACAAGAAACAGCTCTAGCTGCTGTGTGTGCTAGCAGGAGGAAGCATGATCCTACCCCATGGGTTACCCTGCACAGGTTGAGTGGCCACAGGTGAAGATGAAGCTGATCCCTTTGCCTCCTCTCTTTTGGCAGGATTTCATGAGAAGGATGGCAAAGCCTATTGCCGCAAGGACTACTTTGATATGTTTGCTCCCAAGTGTGGAGGCTGTGCCCGGGCTATCCTGGAAAACTACATCTCTGCCTTGAACACCCTGTGGCACCCCGAGTGCTTTGTCTGTCGGGTAAGAAACCCCAGGTCCTTTGCTGCTGCTGTATGACCCCTCTTGTTTCCACCCTGAGGCATCTGGTCCCATATCAGAGTAAGGTGTCAGTGGGGTAGTGAAGGGAAGCCAGCCCCACAACATAAAAACATGCCAGCAACCAAACACTTTCTTGTTCTCTCTTGGTTTGTATTCAACTTTGGAGTTGCTTTGCTCTTTCTGTTCCCAGATTTAACTATGGGCTTCTGCAGCAGCTCACAGATAAGAGATATTTTCTGTGACCTTTAAATAATTAGAAGCTAAGCTTCTCTCTGAGCACTTGCCTCAGCAATCAGCTTTTGAGGATATTCCTCCCAAGCTCCATCTGAAAATGTAAACTAATGAGAGTGACCTTGTTCAGACAAACATGTAAGTCAGTGAAATAGTGGCAGGCTCCATACAACAGGCATAATAAACAGGAATACTGCAGATTAAATGCTTGGCACTCTTTCAGAGAGCATTGCAAATATTAACTCTTAACCATCCCCAAGAGATTAGCCAGATCAGCCCCTGTTTCCTAGAGTGGGAGAGAAGGCAGAAACCAGATCACGCAGCCAAAACCACAAGCTGCTGATTCCTGTTGTGATGCTCAGAGCAGGCAGTCACCAGCCTGTTGGGAGTGTCTGTGGCTCCTGCAGTGGTGTGCAGAGTGAGGCAGAAGCTGTGCCAGACTGGGGCTGGGGGGCCTATGCCTTCTCATGCAGAGATTGAGACTTTATCAGGCAGTTCTGTTTTCCTTTCCCCCGTTGCGGCCTGAATTAGTGAGGCCAGCACAGATTTCTTTCAGGCCACAAGATGTCATTCTCTTCCTGTTTCTGCAAAAGCAGAGCAAACTTCTCAGCTGTTCTGCTGACTGAGGGAAGAGACTGTCTACTGAGGTAACTAACAGCATTGGTAAAGTCTTGGACTCTCTGCAGGCAGGCTGCATTCTCCTGGTGCTGCAAGTGTTCAGCTGCCCATGGCTCTGCATGCTGTTTGCTGGACTCCTGTCCACAGGCTGGGAGCCAGCTGTGTCTGATACTCAGTGTCCTCCCTGGGGAAGAGAACAGCAAAACTAGGGTTCAGGAAACTGTCTCCTCTGGGTCTTGCTGCTGATATATTTGGTAACTCTGGCGGTGTCCTAAACTCCCTCCCTTACTCTGCTGCCTCAGTTTCCCACTTTTACAAGGAGAGGAGTCTCCCCAGTCTGGTGGGGATAGTGGGTGCCTCTGTTGCAAGTTCTGCAGTGAAGTGTCCTCAACTGCTGACGCTGAGGGGAGGGAGCAGTTCTGGACATTTATTAGCACATAGCTCGTGTGTCCTCTTCCCCTTATCTACTCAACATCATTAGCACTATAGAACAAACAGTTTCTCCCAGCAGTGACCCGTGCGTAACTGGTGGAAATATTTCAGGCTGGACAATCCTTTGCAGAGTGTATTTGCCTAATGCCAGCCATTCTGGAGAGGTCACTCATAAAGATTAATTGTGCCTGATTTTCTCAGCTGGAACCAGTCCCATGCTCATCAGGATTCTGCTGCATGAAAGTCTGTGTTGGTCCTTTCTTCTGCTTGCCCTTGTGGGGAAGCTGAAGTGAGGAAAAAAAACAACAGGGAAAGGTGCTGCAGTGTTTCCCATCTCAGGGCAATGCTCTCCTTTTTCCTGGCTGGATACTTCTGATAGCTCCTCCATAGTATTTTCTTTGTAGAAGTGAAGCCAGCTGGGCAAAGGAGCTGATTAATTCCCTTGCTTGTGTCTGTATCTGTCCATTTCTCAGTCTTTTTTTTGGAAGCTCTTAATGATGGACAGAGTTTGGCTCTGGATAACTGGACAGTGCTGAAAGGCAGCAGTTCACCTGCCCACAGCACAGCTGGGCTGTGCCATAGAGCAAAAGACACTTGTAGAGCTGCCCCTCCCCACCACCCCAGCTTCTCATACAACCTGTCCCCTTTGCTTTGTCCTGCTGCAGGAATGTTTCACCCCGTTTGTCAACGGCAGCTTCTTCGAGCACGACGGGCAGCCCTACTGCGAGGTGCACTACCACGAGCGCCGCGGCTCGCTCTGCTCCGGCTGCCAGAAGCCCATCACAGGACGCTGCATCACTGCTATGGGCAAGAAATTCCACCCAGAACACTTTGTCTGTGCCTTCTGCCTCAAGCAGCTCAACAAAGGAACCTTCAAAGAGCAGAATGACAAGCCCTACTGCCAGAACTGCTTCCTCAAGCTCTTCTGTTAGAGGCGCTGTAGATGGGCGCTCAAGCATCTTTCTGCTGCCCCCTTGGCAGTTCTGTCTCTCTGAACATTACTGTGATTTAGGAACCTTACCAGGCAGGGGAGAGGGGGGTGGGGGGTGGGAAGTGCTGCTATGGAGAGGCAGTAAATCCAGAGATGAGATGGACCATTAAACTGGAAACGCCCTTGCTGTGTCTCAGAAGAGAGAGGCTGAGATCCCTCATTACGGTGTGTGTGTGTCTGTGTGTGTGACTGACAGCTGAGCTTAGCTCGAGGGCTCTAACAGGGACGTTTTCCCAGCCCCCTCCTGGCAGCAGGAGGCTTTGCCAGTACATTTCAGCCTGTGTCAGCTCTCTGAGCAAATGGTGACACTTGCAGACAACACAACCCTCTGCTTTGACACCTTATTCTCAGGCTTTTGCCTGCACGTGTGCAGGGTGAGTGACAGCACAGCAAGGTCACCCTGTGATCTCAGTGCCACCCTGGCTCTCCTCACAGAGTTACATGGTGTGTGTGACTTGCTGAGACTAGAGCATCAGCACAGGCAGCCAAGACCCTGCAAGGGTCTCTCCAGTTCCATTACACTGTAAGGAGATAATACCACTTACTCTTTTTTTAATTAAGAGGAATCAAGATGTTACTGTGTGGGGTGTTTTTCTTTTTTTCCCTAGTTTGTTACTCCCTTTCTCAATGCCTTTTCTCAGCACACTGGAGCAGGAGGTGGGGTAAGCCCCAACCATCCCTCAGCACTGTTGTGCTCTCCTGTGGGGACTTGCTGTGCCCGGCAGCTCCACAGGCACCCGGGCCAGCTCAGGGAATCTGCTCCCCTCACCTGCTGCTCCTGGGAGAGGAAGAGGCATCACCCCTTCTTTAAACACAGGTGCAGAGAGGTTAGAGCAGCCTTTTTCATCCAGCCCTGTCATGAGCGAGTGTGACGTGCGTGTGTTTATCTGGCCTGGAACTCTCCATCTGTCAGGGCCTGAATCTGTCACAAGAGTGGCTAGAAGGAAGGGTTTAAGAAGCCAGGAAAAAAAATTCCTAAATTTATATCCTTTCTTCTCCTGGTTTGCTAATGAGACCTATCAGCCCCTTGGTGTTTCCCTTTTCTGTGCTCTTGTTAAATATGTTCTACTGAGAGATGCTACAGCAATAACCTTTTATATTGACTGTTACTGGTATAACGAGTCCTGGGGGTTAGGTGTGCATGACACACTTGGAGTTTTACTATCAAAGTGAATACTGTATCCTGTCTTTGATAAGAACTGTAGATTTCTACACTGATTTTGAATTCATATCTAATTTACTTTTAATCCTCTTATACAGAAATTGGTTTTGAAGTGATTTTAAGAAAGCAACTTTTATATCAAGCTGTGCTGTTCTAGGCAGTGTGCCAGTTGTGCTGGCTTACTGCATCTGTAATCTCAATGCTTTATTAAGCCTAACTAACATTCAATATTTCCTTTTTGTTGCGGGTTGGGAGGGGCTGGAATCTATGGACAAGGGAACATGACTTGTATTTTTTTTCCCCTAGCACAGGCAGGTGAACTGTGAATAGATTTGGTTTTTTTTTTTTTTCCTCCTCTGTGTCACCTAAAGGTATAATTTTGGTTTTTATTGTAAGCTGTAAACTGCTGTATTTCAATCACCTGCCGTTCTCCCAAAGCCCAGCTTCCAGGCTGTTGAAAGTGAGTCTTAATATGATGCTAGGGGGGAAGGAGTTCAGATCTTTCACCTTGGTTTCTCTTCTTCAGCTTCCTGAAACCAGAACAGGGTTAACTGGGGAAGGGGCTCCTTTCTTTCTGTGGAAGAAAGGTCTTGTGGCTGAGGAGAAGAAACTGGGAGACAGAGTCTGTTCCTGACTAGCTGTGCAGCTTTGGGCCAGTCACTAAACCTTACCGTGCCTCAGTTTCCCCATCTGTAAAATTGGGGCAGTTTAACCTGGATTTGTGAGGTTATTGTGAGACCTAGTTCATGTTTGGTAAAGCACTTCTAGGTCTCTGGCTGGAGGGTGCTGTGGAGAGGGAAGTCCTGCACTGAAATTCCCAGTGGCGCTCTGTGGTACCGGCCCTGGGAGCGGTGTTTGGAATTCCTGCTCCAGAGAGCTGCAGCTCTGTCACCGTTGGCAACTGGTTGTGTTTGCAGCTCGGCAGGTGCATTATAGGGGTCCAGGGCTGTCAGAAGCCAGCCCTGAAGCCCATGGGTCACTGTCCCGTGTAACCTCACCATGGTGCTGTGCTGCCCTGCTCAGGTCACTGAAACTGTCCCGTGGATTTCCCCCAACAAACAAACCTCAGTGCGTGGGTGTGAGGCCAGAGGGAGCTGTGGGAGCACTGGAGCTGTGTCAGCTGGGCTGAGCACAGCTCTGGGAAATTCTTGAGGCAAGAGTCCTTGTGCATTTGCCTTTTCATCTTGCAAGTCTGTTTGACTTAAAATGGATGTTCCTAAGCTGCCTGTGTTTATCTCTCTGGAATGGTCAACTTCCTTGGTTGCTGCTGAGGAGACTACACAGCTGTTGTGTGCAGATGCTGGAGAGGGGCGAGATGTTTCTGGCACTGCCACTTTGTGTGACACCTGCAAACTGTGTAATCCTGTGCCTCAGTTTCCCTGTCTGGGGAGTCTTTAACCTACCTCACTGCTAGCCAAGGCTTTGTCAGTGACACTTGTGGCACACCTGGGTGCAGGGTGCTGTGTGTGAGAGGAGGCTCCTCTGGCCTTAGTGCTTGACTGAGATGATGTCACACTCACCTTCTGCCTTCATCTGGTGTCTGATAAGCTGGGATGCCACACCGATGCTACTCTGCCAAATAATGCCTGGTGGTGGCTGCTGCCCTGTGGGTGTCCAGAATGCCTGTTTGTCTATTGCAGATGCGGTTTTGGGGGGGCACAGCCGCTGTTGGGGTGTGGGATGTTCCGGGAGGGTGTGTGTGTGCACCCCCGGGCCAGGCGCCATCCCTGGGCAAGGCCTTTCACATCATAGCTGGGCTGGGCTGGGGGACGCTCCGCTGGGTCGACAATTATTTGATTCTTTCCTCCCCTGTAAACTTCTAACTCCGCTTTTTTTTCCCCTCTCCATTTAAAATTCTTGCAGTTACGCCAATAAAATTTTTACCGTTATAGCCACGCCTGTGTCGCGGTTTTTCCCCCCGGGTTGTGAGGGAGCGGAGCCCGGGCGGGTCCCCTCAGGGCTGAGGGGGAGAGAGGGAGGGGAGTGCGCTCCTCCGGCCGCCAGGGGGCGACGCGCGCCCGCCGCGCGCTCTCCTGCGCCGTTCGCGCCTTCCGCCGGCGTCACGCGCTTCCCACAGAGCGGTGGATGATTGACGTGGAAGGCAGCCAATGGGCTGAGGGCAGGCAGCGCCGCGGCGCTCTGCGATTGGTGGTAAGCCGCGGTATAAAAGGACACAAGCCAGCCCTGCGGCCCTTCTTTCCCGGAGCCCTCGTGGAGGTGCGGGCGCGGCGCGGCGGCTCCGGGGCCCGGGCGGGGCTGGGGCTGGGGCTGGGCGGCCGTGCCCGAGCGAGCGGACCGGAACGAGGAGCGGGATCTGGACTGTGGCCGGGCTGTGGGGTTGGGAGCGCTGGGCCCCAGGGCGGAGAGAAGGGAAGGGTGGGGACCCACTTGAGCCGCTCTTCTTCCTGGCAGGTCCCAGCTCGTCTTTAAACCCACCGGGCGATCCTTGGAGCACCGCCGAGATGCCCAGGGAAGACAGGGCTACGTGGAAGTCCAACTATTTTATGAAAATCATCGTGAGTGTCGACTCGGAGCCTTCGTGGGCGCTGCCGGGGCAGGCTCGGGGCAGCGGGAACCGGGCTGTGGGGGCTTGTAAGAGAGATACGTGAGGGCTAAGGGGGATCTGAACGGGTTCCTGGCACTAGGGAGAGATGGGAGATAGTCCAGATCAGGCCTCCTGAGAATCTGCCGCGGCGCTTGCAGACTTGTTCAGGGATGTGACTCGATGGCTGAGTGAAAGATGCAGCCTATGGCACACCCAGCCTCACTTGAAGCTCATCGTTCTCAAATTTCTGACAGACTTTTTTAACGTTTTAATGTGTTGGGATTTTAATGCTGCTCTGTGTACTTGTCCGAATTTCTTTGTATAGTTACAGTGTTTGTTTTGCTATAGCAACTCCTGGATGATTACCCAAAATGTTTCATTGTGGGAGCAGACAACGTGGGATCCAAGCAGATGCAGCAGATCCGTATGTCCCTGCGTGGAAAAGCTGTTGTGCTGATGGGGAAGAATACCATGATGCGCAAAGCTATTCGTGGCCATCTGGAGAATAACCCTGCTCTAGAAAAGTGGGTAGTGCTGCCTGAGGGCACTTCTGGGTCCTCTGTCTTGGGGGAGGGGAGGTTGTCTAAGGAGTGAAACTAAAGGCTGTCATCTTTTCTTCAGGCTGCTGCCTCACATCCGTGGGAATGTGGGCTTTGTCTTCACTAAGGAGGATCTGACTGAGATCCGGGACATGCTGCTGGCCAACAAGGTAAGGGAGATTATCCCTCATTGCATGTTTATGCTGGGATACACAAAATAAAACTGAGTCTTCACAGTGGACAGGGAGTCCTCAAGGGTTGGGAATTGGCCCTTGCAGTTTAGCCAGACTGCTTAAGTTCAACTGCCTCACTTGTGCATGGGTGCTGTCTCTCCTGGAGGAGCAGGTCAGGGAGGAGGTGATCCCATGAGATCTGAGGTGAGCGTTCTTGCAGCTTCTTGTCTTCCCCCTGTCAGGTGCCAGCTGCTGCCCGTGCCGGTGCTATTGCTCCTTGTGATGTGACTGTGCCAGCCCAGAACACGGGCCTCGGACCCGAGAAGACCTCCTTTTTCCAGGCCTTGGGCATCACCACAAAGATCTCCAGAGGAACCATTGAAATTCTGGTCAGTGAGCTGCAGTTGTTCAAGCTGTTCTTGGATTGGGAGGCCTTGATTGTGGCAGCTGAGGGAGCTGTGAAGGCCAAAGCTCTCAGTAGTGCCAAGACATTGTATGAGCAGTGTGATTATTGCACTTTGGGATCTGGAGGAGGGTGTCTGGCTTGGTTTTAATGTGCAGCGTGGGGGGATTGAAGTTCTCCATCAGATTTCCATGCATAGGCTCTGTCAGAGGAATGTGCTGGTGAACTACCCATGGGTAATGCAGGAAAGGTGCTGCCTTTTTCCTGGCCAACATGGATTTGTTTATGTGGTCTGGGGCTTTCTCTGCATGTGGAGTGTGTTGGTTGTGCTCATTTGCTGCTCTAGTTCCACTCTCTGTGTTTGTGTCCCACTGCTTTGACGTGCTGGAATCTCTTGGTGTGTATTCACTCGTTTTCCCTGATCTCCTCAGAGTGATGTGCAGCTTATCAAGACTGGAGACAAAGTGGGTGCCAGCGAAGCCACCCTGCTCAACATGCTGAACATCTCCCCATTCTCCTTCGGGTTGGTGATCCAGCAGGTCTTTGATAATGGCAGCATTTACAACCCTGAAGTGCTGGACATCACCGAGGAGACCTTGCACAAGCGTTTTCTGGAGGTGAGTGCCACAGCCCTGTCCCTCGCTGCTCTGGGAGCCAGCACTGCCACAACAAAGTGTCCTGTCTGGTATTGTCCGTGAGGTCCTGCAGAGCCAGGAGCTCTCCCTGGTTCCCTAGAGAAACTGTGTGTCAGGGAGTACATTCCTGTAGGATTCTTCATCTGAATGTGCTTCAGAAATTATTTGAGGCCAGTTAAAATCATGCAATATCCTGAATTGGAAGGGCCCCACAAGGATCATCGAGTCCAACTCCTGGCCCTGCACAGGACACCTCAGCAATCCTACCCTGTGCTCGAGAGCATTGTCCAAATGCTTCTCGAGCTCTGGCAGCCTTGGGACCATGACCATTCTGTGGGGAGCCTGTTCAGTGCCCCACCCCCCTCTGGGGGAAGAGCCTTTTCTTATTATTCCATTTAGAACTCCCCTGACACAGCTTTGTGCCGTTCTCTCGGGTCCTGTCACTGGTGTCCAGAGAGCAGAGATCAGTGACATTTAAGTATCGAAGCCTTGATTTCACTGGAGCTTTACGTGTGTGCATTGCATGCTTTCCTTCCTGTTGGCAGTGCAAAAGTTGTCATCTGGCCATCCTCTGCTGTGATTTCTGGGTTATTTCTCAGACCACAGAAACACCAGTCTGTCTCTTTGCAGGGTGTTCGTAATGTTGCCAGCATCTGTCTGCAAATTGGGTACCCGACCATCGCGTCTGTGCCCCACTCCATCATCAATGGCTACAAGCGTGTCCTGGCCGTGGCTGTGGAGACTGACTACACCTTCCCACTGGCTGAAAAGGTAATGGCTGGCTCTGAGCTCTGCAGAGAGAGTCTTAGAAGTGCAGCCAGGCACACATTCACAGCATGTCCTCTGGTTTCAGAGGACTGGGACACACCTGTGTGTGGGATGTCTCTGGAGAAGGGGCCTTGCTTCCTTCCATATGTTATGTACAAATGGCAGGAGAAAGCCAATTTACCTGGTGTTCCTTCTTGAGGCTGAAAGCTTAGCTGAAATGTCTTTGGTTCTTCATATCTGCTACTGATAGGTGGACCTGTTTGGATTCTGGCAAGCTGCAAATGCTGCCTTATCATTACAAAGGTTCAGTCCTGCAAGATGTTTTGTTACCTGTGAGTTTACATTTTTCCCTCCACTTTTACAGGTGAAGGCCTTCCTGGCAGACCCCTCAGCTTTTGTGGCAGCTATGCCTGTGGTGGCTGAAACAGCTGCACCTGCTGCTGCTGCCGCCGCTGCTCCAGCGAAGGAGGCAGCGAAGGAGGAGTCGGAGGAGTCTGACGAGGACATGGGATTTGGTCTCTTTGACTAACAGCAGCCACCCTCTGCCTTTGTCAGAGCTGGCCTGATGGGAGAAATAAAAAGCTGTTTTACACCTTCATGTGTGCCTGCATCGATGGTGTAGTCTCCGTATCAGCTGGGGTGTGGGACTGGTGTGACGTGAGGGGCCCTGCGCTCCAGGGCCGTGGTTGTCCTGGGCCCGGGGCACGCCAGGGCAGCGGTTGTGCCCCGGCCCCGGGTGCTGCAGGGGAGCAGTTCCACTCGTGGCCGCAGCGCAGCTCTGCCCGGCCGGGCCGAGCTCGGGCCTTGCCCGCAGCACGTCTGGGCGGTGCGGCCGCCGCCCGTCCCGTTCCGTCCCGTCCCGTTCCGATTCCCCGCGCGGTGCGGCCGGGCTCCCGGCACGGGCGGGCAGCGCCCATCGCCCGCGGGAAGCGGCCGCCGCTGGGGAGGCCGGGCGGAGCGGGGCTGACCGGGCCCGTCCCGCCCGGCTGCGGCGCCGTGTGCGGCTGTTCCGGGTTCGCACCGCCCGGCCGCGCTGTGCCCGCTCCCTGTGCCCCGCCTGTGCCACCGCCGGCTTCATCCTGCGGGGCTGGGCATGCTCCCAGAGCGAATCGCACTCTGTTCAGCATCAGGGCTTTGTACAAATACCGCCTTTGTCCTCTGTATTTATTCGCGGAAGCTTTGCTGCTATGCTGGCTGTGTAATGTGTACATAAACATCCTGAAACATAAAAGTAGAAAGCAAACTGCTGAAGCCTGTCCCAGTGGCTTTTCTGTGAAGATTCAGTGTGTAGTCAAGGTTTTGCAGTTTGCGTAAGTGACTGAGATGCTGGTGAGATCTTGTAGTGTTATACATAATTTATATTTGTAATTTCTAGACTTAGGATGATTTTAACACGTTTTTCATGTCTGCACATTCCCCTGCTCGTCATTAAGCAGCATGAGTAAGTGGTTGGAGCTTGGTTGGAGTTTGCATATGATGAACTCATGTAGTTGAAAGCTTTGAGAGAAGAGCAGGTCCCTGATACCAGCTGGTTCGTTTGGTTCTCGTGTCAGTGACGTTGCTGGTCATCCTTTGCAGCTCAGCCCAGCCTTCCTGTTCAGAGGTGCAGCACTGCTTCCAGCCAGCTTTTAAGAGATTCATGGGTGTGAAATGATGAGGTCTCACGGAGTGTGGATGGACTAGAAAGGCCAGGAAGGCACTGTGCAGGATCAGCCTTCCAGCATGTAGGCAAAAAATTTCACTGAAAGCAGCTCTGATGAGCTCTTTGAAAAAGATTGAAAATGGAAGGGAAGAGTTTTCTGTGAGTGTCTAAAGACATGCTCTGCCTTTTGGAAAGATGATCTAAAGTTGCTCAGTTTAAGAGCTGAATTTCAGAAGCCCTTGCTGGAGAACTGTGTTTTGGTTTATAAATACAGAAACCCTGGGTGTGTAGGTCTCCCTGGGCTGTCTGCAGTTCGAGTGCCCCTTCAAGCCTACCTGGACTTCAGGAGATAACACACAGGGAGAAGCTCCTTTGAATTCTGGAAGTTACTATTTTTGCTTTGAAAGGTCCTGTAGTCCAGATTATGGGTTGTAGCTCTTACTCTGTGTTACTTTTAGAGGGGTAAGTGTCTCTTGGAGAGCACAGGTAATTGGAGAGCAGTCATCCCTCAACCCTGGGGAAGGAGTTTCACAGTGTGTGAAGCACAGTGTCCCTTCCTTGGTGGCTGAGATGGTGGATCTTGCATTTGGACACTAAGAGATCATGTGGCAGCAAGTGACGTGTTCTGCTTGCCCTGGTTTATGTTCCGTGGGTTGATATCAAAGGCAGCCTGGTGCTTTTTCTGCTTTGTGGTTTTAGATTTCTGACACACTGAAGCGGTTTGCAGTGAAAGTAACGACAGCCAGCGTGAAGGAGCGGAGAGAGATCCTCAGTGAGCTGGGAAAATGCATTTCTGGGAAAGGTAAAAGCTTGGGAGCACTCTTCTGCTTACCTGGGTGGAGGAGAATGTTAAAATGTTTTGTTTCAAAAGGCTGTGTGAGTGGCTGTATTTGTTTAGGGAGGAGGCTGGCAGTGTTTTGAGCCAGTGCTCAATCACAGAGGTAATTTCAAGCGTGGGGTTTGTGTTTTTTGCACAGAACCCCAGCTTTTGGCACATCTGCTTTTTCCAGTCAGTACTTGTAGCACTAGTTCTTCATTAGTGTATCAGCTGAGTTTCTTTCATGACTCTGGCTTGTTCTTTTAGTACTTACAGGATATTTGGATACACACATGTATAGAGGTGGGGAGTGTGGAAGATTATAGATGGTCTTAATAAAACAGCTGAAGCAAATTTTTAAAACTTATTTCTCTCATTTTCTGAAGATGACCATGTTTCATGTGTTCCAGTTATACCATTATTTGTAAAAATACACATAAAATGTATAGAATGAGCAAACTTTTACTGTGATTCTTGCAAGCAATTTTGTAGATGCAAGCAGTTTACTGATTTCAGTCATGAAATGAATCATGTTTGTGTTAAAGATTAAGAGCTCAGTAATTTATGAAGAAGTATTTTGAAATACATTGTTACAGAGCTCCCAGAAGGTGCAGTGAAAGGCCTTTGCAAACTCTTCTGCCTTACTCTGCATCGATACCGGTGAGTAAATTGATGTGGAAAGGCTGTATTATGTAATCTATCAGTATTTAGTAGTTAAATTGGTCTGGAGCATGTGGAAATATTACCATGCAGTGTCACAGAGATGTATATGACACTAAACAATGTAATCTTGTAAGTAAATTCCCAGGGGAGGATTGACATTCAAAAGTTCTACAATATTTGCCTTGGGTTTCATCTTTAATTTTAAAATTAAAACTTCAATCCTGTGGTTCAGTTTTCAAGAATGAACACCCATGTCCTTGTGAAGCAAGACTGAGCTGTCTTTTAGATACCTTTTAGAAAATTTTAGGTGGGATTAAATCGTGGTCTGTTGTAGAGCAGCCGTTCAGGACCCATTTTCTTCTACAATCTCCTGGAGGGCCTCCACATAACTGCTGTCACTTGAGGAAGGACATGGAGGTCTCTGATAAAAACTCCACTGTGCAGAGCAGCCAGGATAAAACAGTTATTAGGCTGATGCTGCAGTGAGAGGGCAGAGCCCTTGGTGCGGTGTGGCAGCTGTGGGGTGTTCTGGTTTGTCACAGGGATGCGGCGTCGCGCAGGGCCCTGCAGCTGGCCCTTCAGCAGCTCGCCGAGTCCCAGCCCCAGGCCACGGCCAAGAACCTGCTGCACTCCCTGCAGGCCTCGGGCATCGGCGGCAGGGCCGCAGCGCCCAGGTGAGTCGCTCTGTGTGGGAGCAGCTCTGAGCTGCTGCTGGTTCCTCCTGTGCACAATGAGGCTGCTGCTGCTGCTGCTTGGCAGAGGTGTTCAGAGCCTTTAGAAGGAAAGCTGTTAATGCTGTTCAGATGTGCCTCTCTTACCTCTTCCGTGTCGTCTGGGAAAGCAGAGGGAATATCCTGGTGTAAGTGCTGGTGGATTGGGGCTGAGCTACGGTTTAATCTTTGTTAAACGTCAGGTCTGGGGAGATGAGGAACAAACTCTTTCAAGAAACAGTCTCCAAAATTACTAGGAAAGGGAATTTCCTCACCTGTCAAATGTTCAGCAGCCTCGGGTGCCATTTGAAAGCTTTGAGTGTCAAACCAGAGCTGAAACAACCAACTTCTGAAGCCTGATTATTTTCTGTAATAACTAAGGCTTTAGCTGCATTTTTGTGTGATGAGGTTGCTTGTCAGTCAGGGGCTATTCTAATTTAGGCAAAATAGGTCTGTAATGGTCTAGTAGGTGTAAGTTATGTCCTGGGAAGTGTAGATTTACCTCCCTCTCCTGTTTGTACAACAGTAAGAGCAGTGGATCTGCAGCTCTGCTGGCACTCTCCTGGACATGCCTGCTTGTACGCACAGTCTTTCCAACGCCTGACAAGAGACAGGGAGAAACGTGGAAAAAACTGGTAGGTTCTTTAAGGTTTGCAGAAATATCCCATCACAGATATGGACTTTAATATTTCTAATGTGTTTAAATTGTTGCAATGTTGCAAACAATTCTGAATTTAACTGAAAACACCAAGTTGGAATCCAGGTTTAGAGGGAGCTTTGGTGTATTGCGACCTCTCTCCTGTTCCCCTGGAGAAAGCAGAAGGTGTATAAAGCATGAGTGGAGCAGTCTTGCACCTGTGCAGTTGCTCTGCATACAGTGATGGCTATGGCTATTGGTTCTTTTGAGGGGCATCTGCAGTGTGACATAAAGTCCTTGTGTCTCCCTTGGAATATCTCTGTATGATACTCTGTCATACAGCTTTTGCCTTCTTTCACTTCCTTTACACAAACACGTGTCAGTGCTCATAGCACACTGGGATATAGTTGGAACAGATTTTACAAAGAGATGTAATCTGTTTTCAGTGTTTCCAAAACTGTTAGGCATGGTTCTGCTTGAGGTGCAGGATGAAAGCAAAGGCAGCTTGTTGGAATAACTTAGATGATCTAAAGACTTAAGCAGATTCAGCTAATCATTGACAGTCACTGACCTTTGGCACGTCTTGTTTGATACGACCTCTTGATATGAGAAGCAGGTGCACAAAGTGTTTTTTTTTGCTGTTGTCTTTGGCAGGTGGAGGTTCAGTGTTTGCTCCTTTTGGAAGTTCTGGGAGGCTCTCACAAGCAGGCAGTGGATGGGGCTGTGAAGAAATTGAACAGGCTGTGGAAAGAGGTGATGTTTACATTATGTGCCATATTCTACAGCTGTTCTGTTCTGCAGTGTTAACATGCCTTGCTTTTTTTCTCTTAAGAACCAGGATCTGGTGGATCAGTACCTATCTGTCATTCTTGGGCTTGAACCAAACCAGAGTTATGCTGCAATGCTGGGACTTGTGGTGCAGTTTTGCACAGCCCAGAAGGAGATGGATATTATTAAACGATACAAGGTAAGTCTGTTGCACAGCTTTTTTGGGGGGAATAACAAGCATCATTTGTTATCATGAAGAAAGGACTGAACAGATGTCTTAGTGAGGCTGGTACTTTGCTTCTGCCCTGGTTTCACTCTCTGTCAGTTCAGTAGTCCTGCACTTCTGACTGAAACAGCTGGGGTGTGTTTAGAGAGGAGGTGCCAGATAAGTGGCTGTTTGGTGTTGCCTGTGCATTTCTGTGGATGTCCAACATACAGCTTGTCCCTGTTGTGGGAATGAAAAGCAGCATGTAGCTTTCAGTGTGGTTTGAGTGTTGGGCTCAGGGTAGAGCAGGAAGCACTGCTTGACTGGCTCATGTGAGGGTGGAAGGAAAGCTTTCAGAGGAGGAGGAGATGGGGTGTCCCTCCTGGCACCTGATGGTGTGCAGGGAGCTATGTACAGGTTGAGATGTGGCTGTAATCTGGTGTTTCTGCTTGTTCAGAGTGCTCTCCTGGATTTCTACTTGAAGACCATCCTTATGAGCAAGACAAAGCCTCAGAAGCACGTGCTGGTGAGACAGTGTTTGAGCTGCTTGTGATGTTGTGCACAGGCAGCACTGCCCTGTGCTGAGTGCCCTGTCCCCTTTGCAGGACAGCTGCTCTCCACTGCTTCGCTACATGTCCCACGCCGAATTCAAGGACTCTGTTTTGCCAACTCTGCAGAAATCCCTGCTGAGGAGCCCTGAGAATGTAACTGAAAGTGAGTCTGTCACCTCTGCATTGCTCTGTCAAAGAGCCTAAATCCTTATCACTCTGGAGCTGTTGGGGCAGTGTCACTCTGGGCTATGCTTTTGGTCACTGAGTGCAGGCAGGATTGTCTGGCATCAAGGGTTAAATGTGGAGAAGCAACATTTGTGGTGTGATCCCAAGTGTCAGGGTATGTGACAGCTACTGTTTGCACCAAGGGCAGGATTTCACAGCTGAGTGCTAAGAATAATCCTGAATTATTCTGTTCATTTGGCATCAATTTCAGGTTTTTAAAATTCCTACTCCTTACTAACCTGTCTGCTCTTGATGTGAACTGTGGGGAAGAGTGTATTAAAATGCTAATGGCATATCACAGTTTGTTAAGTAACTGTTTTTATCTCTTATGTTGTCAGCAATCTCTTGCTTGCTCGTATCTGTGAACCTGGATCTTAGTCAGTATGCTCTAGACATCGTGAAAGGACTGGCCAGTAAGTACTCTCACTTCTGGAGGGAACTATGAATTCAGAATAAAGCTTTCTGCAACTTTCTGGCTGTACCTACAACAGCTTGATTGCTGGTGAAAAGGTTGTTTAAGGTGGGAGGGAAGATGATGTTGTAAACTGGAACTGGAATAGTTCACATGGTGGTTCCAGGAGCTGCTTTAAGCCACATGTAAAGATAATCCTTAGTTGCTGATTTTATGCAGTTTGTCATAAGGATCTCTTGTCTCATCTGTTATTTTCTAGGTCATCTGAAATCCAACAGTGTGCAGCTGATGGATGAAGCAGTTGTGGCATTAAAGAACTTGGCTCGGCAGTGCAGCGATCCTTCAGCTGTGGAGTCTCTGGGCAGGCACCTTTTTGCCATCTTAGGGGGTGAGTAAATTGTAGATAAGCAGTGGGGATTAATCAAGGTTTGACAGCCTCAAGGAGTTTTGTGTATTGTATCTTCTGTTCTCTTTACTGCCTGTGTGGAAGGGGTGGCTCAGCCTGGATCCGGGATAATGGGGCAAGCTTTTGTGTTTTGCAGGAGATTCTTGATGTAACACAGAGCTGATGCCTATAATCACCTGTCACCTTTGTATTTCTTGTTGGCAGGCTCAGAGGGGAAGCTGACAGTTGTTGCTCAGAAGATGAGTGTCCTTTCAGGTGAGGATCCTGGAAGAAAGCTTCTCTGGTGGAAGAAATTGAGCAGTATGGAATGGATCTGTACCTCAGCCTTTAGGATTTTCAGCCTGTCACTCTAAATTGGCTGTAGTTGAAGCCCTAAAGGGTGCTGGATACCATATACCAGTTCCTGACTTTCTATTCAAAGAAAATAATTGGCTGGAAGGCCAAAAATTTTTTTCAAAGAAGATGACTTGCACCCAGAGTGAAAATGAAGACAGAGATCTGGCAGTGTGGTACATGGTGGATGTGATATCCAGATGTAGTGACAAGAAAAAGAGATGTCTGTACAAGGATTGAAGGGTGAAGGGTCGTTCTTGATTGGTTTAGATGTTGTGCTGGTGCTTTGGGAACTACTGAGAGAATTCTGTCCTTTCAGGGATTGGCAGCCTTAGTCACCATGTAGTTTCTGGACCCTCCAGCCAAGCTCTGAGTGCAACTGTGGCTGAGCTTTTCATCCCTTTCCTGCAACAAGAAGGTGAGACCTCTTGCCTTTTTTCTGGGTTTGCTAAGCTGTGTTCATCTAGAGCAGGGTTTTCACATGGTTATTCAAGATTAGTCTGGATTCTTGCCTGCTGTGTAAGAGAATCTCTTGCCCTGTTTTGATGTGAGCAGCCCCAGGGAGACTGCTGTGCCTATTAGGAGCACGTGTTCTTTTCCTGCATCCTGATGTTGTTACCTGCTTTCTGTTTTCTGTTCTCTGCTTTCTGCAATTGCTGAGCTGATGTGAGCTCTGTGCTTCTCCCCAGTCCATGAAGGCACATTGGTTCATGCAGTCTCTGTCCTGGCTCTTTGGTGTGCTCGGTTCACCACAGAAGTTCCTAAAAAGCTGGTGGAATGGCTAAAGAAAGCCTTCAGCCTTAAAACCTCGACTTCAGCAGTGAGACATGCCTACCTGCAGTGCATGCTAGCCTCCTTCAAAGGTAAAATGGGCAGCTGTTAATAACTCTTGGTTGTGGGGTGGGAGGAGAGTTTGCAACCTTTGTACTTCCTGACACAGAGAGCTGTGCACATTAGGAAAGATTTTAGGCAGTGTCTTTTTACTGACCTCCTTCGTATTTCTCCTTGAACTCTTGCCTTCAGGTTTGTAAAGATGGTTTGTTTCACTGTATAACTAAAATCTCTGTCCATCGTGCTGTCTTTCATATATCTCAAAGTAATTTTTGATTGATTTTTGTCTTACAACTAAATTCTAACTCAGGGGGCATACTTCTGCTCTATGTTGGATCTTGGTCTCTAGCTTTGACTTTTGGAAAGTCTAAAAAAAAATTTCTGTGTTTGAAATGAAGAACTCAAGAAATTATTCTCTTTTGGTGATCCTCTCAGGACTGACTTCTGTTGGTCCTGCCCTCTCTGACTGCAGCATTTCACCCACATTTGTAGACCCCTGGGATTCCTTAACTTCTGAATGTTTGAAGTGAAACAGATGGTCATGGCTTGCCAGGAATTTGCTTTCCCTCTCTCAGGGAAACATTAATCTTTGAAGTCAGACTTCCTGTGATTTGAAGTGATTCCTTTAATGTAACTGAATTAGCATTTCTTTTGCATCCCATGCACAGAAATTTAATCTATTGAGATGGGACTGTTCTGTCTGTGAGAAAAGGACTGGTTGCCATTGAGCTTTTCATAGTTGCAACTAAGTGATTGTGATTGGCAAATACTTTGGGAGATTCCATGTTCCCAGTGTGTGTCTCATTCCTCTCCTTGTCTCCTGGCAGCAGAAAAACCATTGATACCTGGGTTGTAAAGTGAGGACCATGCTGTTTTGTAATGTGTCTCTTCTGTCCCCTCAGGTGACACATTATTGCAGGGAATGGACTTGCTGCCCATGCTGATGCAGACAGTGGAAAAAGCAGCATCTCAAAGTACTCAGGTTCCCATGGTAACTGAAGGAGTTGCTGCAGCTTTGTTGATCTGCAGGATGTCTGTAATTGAGGGACAAACTGGTAAGGTCACAAAACAGTTGGCAGAATCCAATAGAAACAGGTTCTGAGGGTTAACACTTTGGACAGTGTGCAGGAGATACTATTTCTTAACCTGTATATAGTTTCTACAGAGAGCATCATTGATCTTCTTATAAAGCAGGGAAAGATTAATTCCCATCTCTCTCTTTTATATCAGTTCTTACTCTTCCATGGCTTTACAAATTCCAGCTTCTAGGGAAAGATTAATTCCCATCTCTCTCATTTATATCAGTGAAGAGTTCTTACTCTTCCATGGCTTTACAAATTCCAGCTTCCATTCACATAGGGCAATATTCCTCTTTATTCTGGCAGGAGATTTCACCCTGACCTTACATGGCTGGATTTGACTGATGCATTGGAAGTATTATTTGATTGTTATTTGGGTAGTGTTTTTACAAACCTTTGTAAAGCATAGGGACTGGAATTCTGTCTCCTGTTAGAGGATATTACAAGAGCTCTTTGACTTCATACAACTGCCAGGCCATAAAATCAGGTGTGTTCTACCAAAAGCAACACACCACTTCCCTCCTCTTCTTTACTTCTAGGAAGGTTTGCCCTATGAAAGATTAAGGTGAATCAAACTTTACATTTCACACATATAAGTCAGAGAAAGGTGTTTTTGTCAGCTGGTGTTTTTGGGGTGTGTTTATAGTTCTGAATGAGAGAAATAAGAGACTTTAGAATTGAAGACCAGGAAAGCTAGAAGTAGCTTGAGGAATTTAAGGAGAGAGAATTCTACTGTATTTTATGTACACTGACGAGTTCTGACTTATTTTGAAACATCCTTGATGGACATCTGTTCTTTTCCTGTCAGAGTCTAAGCTGAGTGGTTTCTGGCAGCTGATTTTGGATGAGAAAAAGCAAATTTTTACATCGGAGAAGTTTTTGCAGTCTGCATCAGAGGAAGGTAAATTGGCAGTTACTGAATATCCAGTTGCTGTTTAACTGTGTTTCTTAGTACTTGACAACTAATGTTGTTAGCCCTGTTCTTTGTCCTTGGAGAACAGTTGCAGGTTAAAAGGAGCTGTGTACTCTTCAGAGTACATCTACAGTAGCTGTAGTCTAAGCTTGAAAATGAATTAATTTGTTTCTTGATGAACCTGAGTTATCACTCATTTATCATTCCAAATGATAAAGAAATGGAAGGGCCTTGTGACAGCTGACACTCAGTACCCCTTTCATTGCCATTGAACTGTTTTGGAAGGGCTCAGGAATTAACAGAACAGAAGCACTGAGCATGGTGGTTATAATTTGCTTTGCTCTGTCAACTTAGGCCAAAATAGGTCACACACAATGGTCAGGAAAATTGTCCTGGGATCCAGCTAACAACATTTCAATGAAATCGTGGTTCAGTTCCCAGTGTTGGCAGATCTGAGTTGGATTTGTCTCTAACTTCAATGAGAAGATTATGTAGAGGCTCAGCTTGGGGAGCTATTTTAATGTGTCCTGTTTGCTGTTCATTTGTTTTCGGGTAAAAAAAAATCTGTTTCCTTGCAAAGTCTCATTCTGTTTTAAATACTTGTCTTCTCCCCCAGCCATGTGCACAGTGCTGCAGCTGACCGAGCGCCTGCTCTTGGATCACGCACAGCGGCTGCCTGAAAGCAAAGTTCAGTACGTACAGTGCACTTGCTGTCCCCGGTCCCTCTCTGACCCCAGGGTGCTGCTGTGGGGGGTGGGCTGGGAATGGTGAACTCGTGGTGCCTTTGTGTCCCCTTGGCTGCAGGGCTGGCTCCCTGGCTGAGCCCTGTGTGTGTTTGCAGGCAGTACCACCGTGCCCTGGTGGCCGTGCTGCTGAGCCGCACGTGGCACGTCCGCAGGCAGGCCCACCACACAGTGAAGAAGCTCCTGTCCTCCCTGGGAGGGTACAAGCTGGCCTATGGGCTCCTGGAGGAACTCAAAGTGGTTCTCAGTTCTCATAAGGTGAGTAGCCAGCATCTGCTCAGACATGTCTGTGTGGTGCCAGTCACCTCCCTGCCCTAGGTTTGCTGTTAGCATTGACATACAGCCTGATGTGAACAGGATTCAGCTCCAGATGATCTCCTGGAATGCCACTTTTTACTGGATTACTGCATCAGTAATTACAGTATCAGCGTCTGGGGTATACCTAGTCTTCCCTACATGCATAGAAAAGACATTTGCAAAATATTTTGGGGAGGAAGCTGTAGTTTTCAATGTATTTTTATTATTTTAATGCAGATTTAATACCTGCTGAAAGACCAAGTGCTTCATTCCCTTTTTTGTATCTTGGTTCTTTATAAGCCCTGGCTTATAGACTGCAGAAGTTGAGCATAATGTTCCCAACCAGCTGGCTCAACTTTTCCAGAGTCTTTGCCAGAAGTGATCGTTTTAGTTTTATTTTACCCCAGCTTGCCAAATCCAATATAGTCCTCTGTTCCTAATCTTCTTGTCACTGTCATCCCTGTGCTTTGGTTTGCTGTTATCCTTATCACTTCTTTCCTTTGAAAATCAGGGTTTTGGTATTGCCAGGGAGATGGCATTCAGCCTGGTGTTACTGTGGGGAGGTGTGCTCAGGTCTCAGGGAGGTTTGGTGTTGTCCATGCAGGTTCTGCCTCACGAGGTGCTGGTGACAGAGGCGGGAGAGCTGTCGGAGCTGGGAAGGACATACATTCCCCCTCGTGTGCTGCATGAGGCCCTCTGTGTCATCTCCAGTGTGGCAGGGCTTGATGTGGACTCCTTGGAGCCAGAGAAGCTGGCCCTGGAGATGCTGCTGGTGAGCCACCATCCATCTGTAGGTAAGTGCAGGGATAAGACTCTCATGGCCAATGTATGAGTTTTTATTGTACCTTTTTGTTTTGTTGTGCCAGCAACCTGCTTCATGTTTATGATCCTCATTTATTCTTGCTAGTGGCAGTGCAGCCAGGACTTTGGCCAGCCCTCCTCATCAAGATGAAGATAGATCCTAAAGACTTCATTACCAAACATCTGAATGACATTTTACCCAGGATCACCAGCTACACTCTGGAGAACCAGGTGATAAGCTGCTTTCCTTATGATAGTTTTGGGAGATATCTTGGAGGAGTTCAGTACTAACTGGTCTGTAAGGAAGGAGAGGTGTCTAAAAGGTCTGGAAGGGGGAGGTTAAAAGAGAGTGTCTCTGGGGAAAAGGGGCTGGGATTTAAGAGGAAAACCATGTACCAGCAACTGAGCAGAATTTTAGATAACATTCAAATACCCACTGAACAACAAATTGGGGATTGGAATGTAATGGGGGCTGTCTCAGCAGGATGTACTTCTTGGAGACAATTTTAAGCAAGACTGATTATGTTTTTTCGTCCATTTTCCTGACAGTCATCTATGAATGCAGTGGGGTCTCTCTCCCTGCTTTTACCTGGCAGAGTGCTCCCCCAGCTCATCAGCACTATCTCAGCATCAATGGAGAATCCAGCTCTGTGCCAGGTTACTCGAGAGGAATTTGCCATCATGAAGACACCCGAGGGAGAACTGTATGACAAATCTATAATACAGAGGTAAGTCTTCATAATTTCTGTGCATCTGGGGATGGATTGATCATTGCTGATATTCTTGCCAGTGGGTGACTGGGTGTGTCAGATGCTCTTTCTGCACAGAAGTTCCTGGATTTTTATGCCTGGTCCTTAGTCCAGAGCAGTGCTGATTCCTTCTCCACTTTTCCTTCTCAGTGCTCAACAGGATAGTATGAAAAAGGCTAACATGAAGAGGGAGAACAAAGCTTATTCCTTCAAGGAGCAAATTATTGAGCTGGAGCTGAAAGAGGTGAGTTGATGGAAGAAAGAATGCCAGGCTGGTCAGAATCTTCACTGCAAGTTGTGTGTTGTTCCATGGCTTCTGGCATATGTCTGTGTGCTGGTAGGAAAGATTCTCTGAACTACTTGGAATATTTCTATCTGTATGTATCCCATTTTTTAAACAAAGGTTGACTTGTCTTAGCTCTGGGGAGGGTGACATAGCACCCCTGCAAATGAATTGGACAGCACTTTTTAATGAGGCCAGCTAATTTGTGACCAATACAGAGAAACTTATGCTGTGGGACACTAAAGTGCTGTTAACCTCCTGATTTCCATTTTGTGTCTTTACTCAAGAGGGATATACTTACAAGGATATTTTGATATTGTTTTAAAAATAAATTGCAAAAAACCCTGTTTCCAACTTGCTTCTCTGACTAATTGAAGGGATGGTGTTTGTATTTGTAGCTCCCAGATAATGATGACCATGGCTCTCTGTTGCAGGAGATAAAGAAGAAGAAGGGAATAAAGGATGAGGTGCAGCTGACGAGCAAGCAGAAGGAGCTGATGCATGCACAGCTGGAAAGGGAGGCTCAGATAAGGAAACGGCTGAAGGAGGTGAGTTTTGGTTGTATTTTTTGTCACCTCTAAAGCCACCATGACCCCAGTCACTTCGATGGAGAGAAAATGGTGCAGCAATCATCTATTTGCTTCTGTTATTAGAAATGAGATTGAATTTATTTTTTTTCCAGTGGAGCTCTTTCTAATGGTAATCTCTTGAATTGTTTTTCTAACAGCTTGATAATGAGCTGGAAACAGCTCTAGGACTCCTGGACACAGTTATAAAGAAAAAGCCTCCTGGTCTCACTCAGTACATCCCTGGTCTCATCAGTTCCTTCTTGCCACTTTTTCGATCTCCTTTGGCTGCTCCAAGGATTAAGAAGCCTTTTCTTTCCTTAGCTTCCTGTGTCATGCCTGCTCGACTGAAAACCTTTGGTGAGTATTTGCAGTTGCTTTTTAAGGGCAGGTCATTTTGAAGGTGGTGAAAATTCTTGCTCTTACAGACTGTGGATCATGACCTTGTACCACAGGAAGCCAAGAGGAAAAACCACCTGGAACAGTGCTTAGGGAGATGGCTGTGATTTCCCAGAGATCCTACTGCTGGGTGGGACTGGGACCAAAGACAAGTTCTTGTCTGGTCAGTGACCAGCTCTGAGGAGCAGCTGGTCACTGTGGGACCATCTTCCTGTGCAGAGTTTGGAGGGTGTGAGTGTAAATCACACACATGAAGAAATCTGTCCCCTGACAGCCCTGGGTTGGGTTTCCTGCCCTGAGCCTCTTTGCAGCCTGGGCTCTTGCCCAGAGCTTTGTTACAATTCTTGTCTGTGTTCCTGGGGCTTTTTCTCTCAAGAAATCTTTTGTTTTAGCCCTCTCATGGATTCTTCACTCCTCCATTCCAGGTACTCTGCTAAGCCACGTGACCTTGCGCCTGATGAAACCAGAGTGTGAATTAGATGAATCCTGGTGTCAGGAAGAGCTGCCCACTGCTCTGAACAGAGTGGTCAATTTGCTGCATGCCCACACCATTCCCAGCCGAAGCAGCAAGGGAGAGCCAGGTAGGAAGTGTGGTAGATATGGTACATGCTGCTGACACTGCCCCCACCTCCAATAACTATGGACTGCTTTAGTTTTCAGAGTTTGTATTATATTTTGCAGGCAAAACATCACTTTTTCTTTTTAATTGGATAGCTGTTCATAGCTATGAAAAACCTTAAGGGTTTTTTTTCTGCTGGTAGTAGTAGAAGTGATGTTGCAACTATAGTTAAGTGCAGAAATGAAATAACAGTATTTTTTCTTAAAATGGTTCATACAGAAATAACAGCAGTGAAATTAAGGTTCATCTTTGCCAAGGACAGCTCCTACCTTTCAGCACCACTTAGCATAAGGGATTCAGTGAGACTAAGTGGAGAGAAAAAATAATTGCTTGTTATCTGTGATCACAGCAGTGAAGTGCTCATGGCCTCTGCTTGTTTGCTGTGTGGTGCTGCAGTTCATGAATATTTTATACTGGCATGATTGTAGAAAGAGCAGTTCTCTCCACTCTGTAACCTGAAGGCAAGCACCAATATTTTTAAAGTGCAAGGTAATTATCTGAGTTAAAGTAACTTTTTTCTTTATTTTTAAAAAAAAAATTATTTCCTGGACTTAGTTTTTATTTAGGTTGCTTCCAGAATCTTCAGTGGAGTGCACAAGTACTTGTGCCACTCCACTGAAGATGACAGTATGGAAGAGGAGGGTTGGTGTGAGTCCTTTGGGGGCTGGGATGGCTTTGGCTGTCTCAGGGTGTACTCCAGGGAGAGAAGTGGTTCACTTCACCCAGGCTTTGGAGCTGTTCATCAAATAACCCACTCAAAAGCTGCTGTGATAGATGGTGTGTATATCTTTAAGGGAAATGTGGGATTCTGTTGGGTCCCTTAGCCCCATAGTTCAGTTCTTTGGCTGTTCAGTGGTGTGACTGGTGTCACTGTCACAGCTGACCAGTGGCCATTGGCCATGCTGATCACCACTTCAGTGCTGAACATCTCAGTGATAATTTGATGTCACCATTGTGCAATTTATTGTTATAGTAAGTGCACATTCATTAACATTTGAATCCTTTTTCAGGCTTATTTCTAGAAAATAAGAAAATAGTGGAAGTATTTTCAGTCCTTCAAGATTTCCTATATTGTTTAATTACATTAATATCTAGTTATTTTTTCCACTTTTGCAAGAGAAGGGCAGTAGTTTCCACAGCACTCTGTTGGACAAGTCATACTATAATCCCAAAGGATTCTTCCTTGTTTTCAAAGTTCTTTGGAATGTGCTTGTGTGATATGATTTAGTAGAGATTAATTTCTTAGGGTACTATGAGACCTAAGAGACACCATACCTCTTGTAATGTGGATGACAGAATTTGTCATTCATTGCTGAAATGCCAAGATACATCCTATAATCTTTCTTGTGTTGGTCAATACCAGCTACTGTGTGAGTAGAACATTTTTCTCTTCCAATAAAGCTTTCTTCCTCCTGCTGTGTATAGAGGGACAGTGGTTTAAGGCTAAAAATATCCAGCCAATAATTAAAAAAGAAAAGTGTAAAAGCAAACAGATACTGAGCAAACAGAGAGAAAAATCCCACATGAGAAATAGAGAGGGTTTTACTGAAGCTGTTCATGTTAAATAGGAGCTCAGAACGTGTTTGGGATTTAATATTTCTCCCTTGAACTACTTTTGCAGTATTTTTGCCCTAGATAAGCTGACTAATACTGCAGTATTGTATCTGCAATGCTCTTCATCTGCATTTAGAAATTTCAACTTGGGCATTCTCTGTCAGCACAGATAGGATATAGAAAGGAAATGTTTTCTGTAGACACCTGGACTAGTGAAAGACTGGAAGGAGAATTTGTTATATGCTATAGCCAAGGCCCTATAGAAAGGAAGGAGCAAAATCTTTTAACAATGGGAATCCAAAAGCTCTAATTTTTTCAAGGAGGGGAGTGGAGTTGAATCTTGCTCCAGAATTAGGCGGACTTAATTCTCAAGGATCCAGCTGAAGGCTGGAATGACAGATTAGCTAGGTTGGTAGGAAGTGTTTAAAGGAAATGCAGCTGACAAACAGGTTTTCAGGCTTTGGGACAAATGAATTTTATAAGTGACTGTCTAATTAATTGAATTGTTTCAATTCCATTTACAGTGTGTATTTCTATACTCTTGAGGCATTGGTAGTAATTTGAAATGTGACTTTAATTGAAGCCAGGTAGAATCACAGAGTCATTTAAGTTGGAAAAGACCATTAAGATCATCAAGTCCTGCCCTTAACCTAACAGTGAAATGCCAACAGTCACTGTTGGAACTACACTGTTGCTGCTGCTAAATGGCAAATACTTAGGTTTACTCAGCATCTTTGTGCATGAGGCTGAAGCTTGGCCATGTCTATTATGAGCTATTCAAGTTTACATTTTATATCAGCTAGTATTACCAACCAAATCATGGAGGATCAGCTGTGTTCACAGGATGTTTTTTCCTTTCCACAGGTGCTGCCCCATTATCAGCTCCAGCATTTTCCTTAGTCTTTCCTCTCCTGAAGACAGTTATGACTGAGACCCCCCACAACAGCGAAGACAAGGAGGAGTTCCTGGTCAAGATTCTGCAGATTCTTACAGTCCATGCTCAGCTGAGATCATCAGGAAATGGCCAGTCTTTGTTGGTGGATGAGGTGAGAGCTGTGGGGTCAGATGATCTCCTTCAGATGAGCCATGGGATAAAACAGCTGATGTGTAAACTGGACAAAGCAGATGAATTGTCCAGGTTACAGTGACCTGTATAGGATTGTTTTCTGCCATGGGTTGGTACCAGTCCAGCCCTAGGTTTTGACTGGGATGTTTAAGGAGTGTCATACATAGGCAAGGCACTATGAAATCAGAGGATAAAAGTCTTTTTCCTTCCTCTCCTGCCCTTTTCTCCCCTCAACCTTTCAGAATGGTCCAGAGTTGCTGCCCCGCAGGGACATGCTGGTTCTGCTGACCCGGGTGATAGGAACAGGTTCTCCACGGTTACAGGTGAGTGCTCATGTTCATAACCACAGTCAGCATTCTCCCTAAGTTTCATCAGCATCTAAATAAGGGAAATGTACCCACTGGTTTAAGTCTCTGATGCTGGTGGTTGATACATTCCCAGTTTTCTTCTGTGTTTACGGTATTCTTGGATTAAAATGTCTGCATCTTTTTTTCTGTGGATTTTATTGCACCAAATATATTCTTCAGTCTTCCAGAGGTGACATTTTTTCTTTCTCTAAGGCCTTGCTCTGCCAGATAAGCTCAGTAGTCTCTCTGAGTGTTTGTTGTAAGGGATAAGGTGCAGAAAGGTCAGTAATAAAAAGCAAAGAGTTGGCCTGAACTTGTCACAGTTTTTCACTGTTCTTTGGGAATTTCTGCTGCCTTGGCAGCACTCACTGCTTGCTCTGAGAGCAGTTCAGGGTGCAGTGGAGTTGTGCCACGTGCTGGTGCTGTTGTAGGTGCTGGCCTCGGAGGCGCTGACGGCGCTGTGCGCGAGCAGCAGCGGGGAGGACGGCTGTGCCTACGCCGAGCAGGAGGAGATCGACGTGCTCCTGCAGGCCCTGCAGTCTCCCTGCATGAACGTTCGAGATGCAGCTCTCAGGGTAGGTGCCAATCATTCAGGGTCACACCAAATTCCTTAAGTTTTTGGGAGAGATGCAGAGAGGTGTCAGCTGTGATGTCAGGGTTTGGGCAGTGTGACAGAGGCAGTCTGAACAATAATGCTCCAAGTCATGCTCTTTGTGCTGGGTTTATCTGCAAAAAGGAGTACTATAGGTTTATTCACACCTTTGTTTCCTGAAAAGAGGTATAATTAGGACTACTTAACACCTTCTGTTTACAGCTGGATAGAGCTTAGTCTTAAAGAGAGAAGCTGTCAAAAAATTCCTGTCTGTACTAGGACTTGTTATTGGAAAGCTTCAGGCTTAGTCACTTCTGAGAACACAGAAAGAAAAGCATCAAGGGTGCTTGGTGTTCTTTGCCATGAAACAAATTCAATTTTAGCCCACCTGAGCTGTTTTGTCTGCACTTAGAAGCAGAACAGATTGTAGCCACCAGAGGCTCTCTGCAACCTGTCTGTGGAGCACTGTTCTTGAGTTCCACCATCTCACCTACTAGCAACAGGAAGTCCTTGACCACCACGGGCAGTGTAAGGCACAAGCAAACATGAATTTTGACACTTCCAACCACTGAGAGCTTGACTTGCCAAAAGTTTTGAGTGTTTTAAAGCATCTGTTTCTAAAAATCAAATAATTGCACTGATTTTCCTGTTAACTAATTCAGGGACTGATGGAGCTACAAATGGTTCTACCAACCCCAGACAGTGATGAGAAGAATGGACTGAACCTGCTGCGTCGCCTCTGGGTGGTTAAGTTTGATGTTGAAGATGAGATTCAGAAGCTGGCAGAGAGGTAAGGGTTCTTCTTTGTTGATTGGGCTTTAGGGGGACCTCTTCTCTTAGGGGGACCTCTTCTCTGCCCACGGCATGGAGCTACACTCAGCTGGAGGGCAGCTGGAGGTCTCTGCAGTTGTACATGTGGGCTGTGCCTACGCCGAGCAGGAGGAGATCGACGTGCTCCTGCAGGCCCTGCAGTCTCCCTGCATGAACGTTCGAGATGCAGCTCTCAGGGTAGGTGCCAATCATTCAGGGTCACACCAAATTCCTTAAGTTTTTGGGAGGTGGATCTTCTCTAACACTGATGCAGAGAGGTGTCAGCTGTGATGCCAGGGTTTGGGCAGTGTGTCAGAGGCAGTCTGAACAATAATGCTCCAAGTCATGCTCTTTGTGCTGGGTTTATCTGCAAAAAGGAGTACTCTAGGTTTATTCACACCTTTGTTTCCTTAAAAGAGGTATAATTAGGACTACTTAACACCTTCTGTTTACAGCTGGATAGAGCTTAGTCTTAAAGAGAGAAGCTGTCAAAAAATTCCTGTCTGTACTAGGACTTGTTATTGGAAAGCTTCAGGCTTAGTCACTTCTGAGAACACAGAAAGAAAAGCATCAAGGGTGCTTGGTGTTCTTTGCCATGAAACAAATTCAATTTTAGCCCACCTGAGCTGTTTTGTCTGCACTTAGAAGCAGAACAGATTGTAGCCACCAGAGGCTCTCTGCAACCTGTCTGTGGAGCACTGTTCTTGAGTTCCACCATCTCACCTACTAGCAACAGGAAGTCCTTGACCACCACGGGCAGTGTAAGGCACAAGCAAACATGAATTTTGACACTTCCAACCACTGAGAGCTTGACTTGCCAAAAGTTTTGAGTGTTTTAAAGCATCTGTTTCTAAAAATCAAATAATTGCACTGATTTTCCTGTTAACTAATTCAGGGACTGATGGAGCTACAAATGGTTCTACCAACCCCAGACAGTGATGAGAAGAATGGACTGAACCTGCTGCGTCGCCTCTGGGTGGTTAAGTTTGATGTTGAAGATGAGATTCAGAAGCTGGCAGAGAGGTAAGGGTTCTTCTTTGTTGATTGGGCTTTAGGGGGACCTCTTCTCTTAGGGGGACCTCTTCTCTGCCCACGGCATGGAGCTACACTCAGCTGCAGGGCAGCTGTACATGTGGCAGTGGCTTCTTTGCTGAAGGGTGACCCATCACCTCTGTGTGTGCTGCAGGCTGTGGGAGTCCATGGGTCTGGAGCTGCAGCCTGACCTGTGTTCCCTGCTGATCAAAGATGTCATCTACCACGAAGAGGCAGTGCGACAGGCAGGGGCTGAGGCTCTTTCCAGAGCTGTAGCTCAGTACCGAAAGCAAGCAGCAGAGGTCATGAGCAAGCTCACAGAGATCTACCAGGAGAAGCTCTACGTAAGTACTTCTGCCCTAAGGGGTTAGGCATGCCCCTAAGGCATGCCCTAACAGGCATGAGCTGCTGCTTTATTTTCTGTTAGTCACTTTTCCTTCTGTCTTGAAGATGTGCATTGAATCTACTGTTGTCCTGTTTGAGCTTAGCACAGACTTCAGTGTCTTGAACTTCATGTTATCAGCCACTAATGGCACCATTGGACAGGTGGGGGGGGTGCCTTAGATGATACAGAGAGGCTGTGGTAGGGCAGTGTCAGTTGAAGTAATTTTGATTTCAGACTTGCTTTCTGGTTGTTTTTTTTACTTTGCTCTCCTGCTAGTGGTATCATAACTCTGTGCACTATTATCAAATGGCATTGCAGGTGTGGTTGCCAAATTCTCTGCATGCCTGTCCTTGGAAAAGGCATTTTAATGAAATTTTTTCTCCTTCCAGAGGCCACCTCCAGTTTTGGATGCTTTGGGACGAGTGATATCTGAATCACCACCTGACCAATGGGAAGCAAGGTACAGTCATGTTCAGATTGATCTCATCACTTCCTGTGCACCCAAATGAAATGTTTTTGATTTTTGTCTCAGCTTACCGTGTTCCCACCTCTGTATGGGCCACTGATTGTTTCAAGAGCAGCAGTGCAAGCCTTGATGAACTGGCCAAATTCCAGACTGGATAATTACTTTGTTTACTTGTATGTTCTGTACAGGTTTAATTGGAGATCATCTTGTTTGCTACTTGTGTTGAGCTAATCTATCCTTTAATGCTGATGTACCTTGTTGTAAAGCTGCTGCATTTCAGCAGTAGTTCAAATGATCCTGATGTCTAAGTTGGCTCAAGTATCCCTAAAGCCTAATTGAGATAAGAGCTATTATATGGCTGGGGGATTGTTGTCCTTGTGGGAGACTGCAGCCTGGATATGTAATGAAATGCACAGAGGTTGGACACTCTGAGGCATTTTGTTTCCATCATGGTTCTCGCTCTCAGTTTCTGCAATTGCTGCTGATAACAAATGTGACTGTGAACTCTCAGTTCTGTGAGAAGTCAGTAACCTCACAGGCTCATCACCTTCTTCACAGGTGTGGCATAGCACTGGCCCTTAACAAGCTCTCAGAGCATCTGGACAGTTCTCAGGTGAAGCCCCTCTTTCAGTTTTTTGTGCCGGATGCTCTGAATGATCGCAGTCCCGAGGTCAGGAAGTGCATGTTGGATGCAGCTCTTTCAACACTCAACACTCATGGCAAAGTAAGTCTGAATGTTTCTCTCTCTGTCAGGGGAAAAAAGATGTAATGGATTTGTAGATACTGCGTTGGAGCCCATCGATTTAAAAGAAAAAAATTATAAATTTCTTAGAGGTTGCTGTTACTTGTAACAGCTGAGAACTTTCATTTAGGAATTTTTGTATTCAGAGTTGTTCTGTTAGTGTCTAGTGTTGACTAAGAGTGGTTCATCCCTGTCACTGCTATAAAATGTAATATCTCTGATCAAATGGAGTTAAAATGGTATAAAAGTAGAGTATTAAAAGTAAGATCAGACCATAGATCTTTTAATCCTGCAAAGATGAGAATTCCTTTTCAGGCTTCATGCAAAGCAAGACAAGAAACCTTGATGATTGTTGGCTTAATTAAACTTAAAACATTCAGGAACTGAGGACGATCCTTCTCCCTGCCAGCTCCTGCCCAGCAGTGTCAGATGGGGAAGGTGTGCAGAGTGTGAATTGCTCAGCTTCTGATTTCCTCATATGTGCCAATCATCTCTGAACATATGTCTGTATTCTTTAGTTTAGCCCATGACAATTGGGGTATTTTCATATTATTCATTCTTTCATTGTGTTTCTTAGAAAAACAATGTGAAGTTTGATGTTTCTGCTCTCCCTTGGCAAATAGGGCAAGCAGAGGAGTGGGCACTGATGTTCAGGCCTGGAAGCTTGTGTTGCTTCTGGCAGAACATCATGCTGGCAGGCTTGGGGATTCTAATTTTGAACTAATTTCTCTCTAGCAGGAAATATTTGTTGCCTGTCGGGATGGTACAAGGTTTTATGTGATGTGACACATGAAATGAACTGTAAATACAGTGTGATTGTTCAGTTGTTGGCTCAGAGAAGAACAAACAAGTCCACTGAGCATCACAAATCTCATTCTGAGTGGACTCTAGTGGCAAGTTCTGTGGTTTTGTTTTTCAGGACAATGTTAACTCTCTCTTGCCAGTGTTTGAAGAATTCCTGAAAAATGCTCCTAATGATGCCAGTTATGATGCTGTCAGGCAAAGCGTGGTCATTCTGATGGGGTCACTGGCAAAACATCTGGACAAGAGTGACCCTAAAGTGAAACCAATTGTTGGCAAACTGATAGCAGCCTTGTCCACCCCATCTCAGCAGGTAGGTGCCTTTGGGAGGAGTTGTCATGTTCCATACAGAGGCAGGTTAACACCAGCATACTGTTAGGGATGGCAGAGAAGATGAAAAATGGTGACAGAAAGGTTTCACTTGGGGTGCATTCTAAGGGGAATTTATGTTGGTAATGACTGTTTTGTGATCTGGTGGCTGGTGGATTATTTTCTAGGTTCAAGAGTCAGTGGCAAGCTGTTTACCACCCCTAGTGCCTGCAATTAAGGAAGATGCAGGAGGAATGATCCAGAAGCTGATGCAGCTGCTGTTGGAGTCTGATAAGTACGCTGAGCGCAAAGGTGCAGCCTATGGTCTGGCAGGCCTGGTGAAGGGCCTGGGCATCCTCTCTCTCAAGCAGCAGGAGATGATGACCACGCTGACCGATGCTATCCAGGACAAGAAGAACTTCCGCCGGCGGGAGGGTAAGGGACTGGAGCTTTTCCCTCCAGATATTCATAATTTCTCTTGTACATACTACCGCTGTGGTCAGGTGAAGTTCTTCACCCCTGTGTTTAGTTTAGCTACATTTATTTTACTAAAGTTTGCCAAGAAAGAAATGGGAAGTATCTCTTGGGAGGCCATTGGTTGTGTATAGTGTCCCAAAATTGCTCGATTCACATTGTGGTGGAAGGATTTCAGTCCTAGACGACAGGGATGTGCCCCCCTCTCCTGTTTGCAAAGGCAGGTGTTGCTGGGGGAGAGCTCCTTTCCTGAGGCCACAAATCCCTACTACAGCACAAGCCATAAGGGCAAGAAAGCAAGAGACTTTCAGCTGTGAGATTTCAGTGCTTTTGGAACAATATTTGGCAAATTGTATCTTCTTTTCCCATGCTCCTTAAAAGAAGACATCCTCTGACTGTCCTTTTTTGCTTTTTAGGGGCTCTGTTTGCCTTCGAGATGCTCTGCAGCATGCTTGGGAAGCTGTTTGAGCCCTATGTGGTTCATGTGCTGCCTCACCTGCTGCTCTGTTTTGGAGATGGGAACCAGTATGTGAGAGAGGTAAGGTGCTTTAAATTTCTGCTATCACAAAGTGTTAAAAAACCCAGATGGAATGGATATGGATATGAATCCTGTTTGTAACAAGGCAAATAGAGAAGGTGACCTATCCCTTGAGATACCACTAATAACAATTTGATCTTCTTAGTAACTGAAAGCATCTGATTTCATTGACCGTTAATTGGGAGCTACTTAGCCAGCTGCATCATTGTACTGAGACACTATTTACATGAAGGCTTTGTTCCCAGAGAGTCTCAGAGGAAGGAAAACAGTGTTGTGTCACAGTTTGTAAGTGTTCTCTTCTCCTTGGAGGCTGCAGATGACTGTGCCAAAGCTGTAATGAGCAATCTGAGTACTCATGGAGTGAAGCTGGTTTTGCCATCACTTCTTGCGGCACTAGAAGAGGAATCTTGGAGGACTAAAGCTGGTATGGACCAATGTGCACCTGATGTGACTGAGAGTGACCCACAGTTCCCTTTGCTGTCATCCCCCTTGCACATTCCTTCATCCCTACACATGGCCATGATGGTTTATTGTCTTGTAAGGGACTGTGGAACTTCTCCAGCTTTTTACAGCTGAGGTCCCTGACACATTTGAGTAACCTTTTTCCCCCTGGCATATTCAAGGGACATGTTGTATCCAGTCTCTATAGTTGTACTTCAGAACCTGGAATTTTCTTAACACATTCCTTCTCCTCATACAAAAGAAAAATACTTTTGGTGTCTTTAGGTGGCATAGAGTGACTTAATGCATTTCTGTCTTTGTGTTCTCTGACTGGTAGATTTGAGTTTGAAGTAAATATGATCGTCTCATGTCAGTTTTTAATACTGTGTTTTGTCTTTTCTTTTGTCTTTTTTTTCTTGGTGTACTTTCTTCACAGGCTCAGTGGAATTGCTGGGGGCTATGGCATACTGTGCTCCCAAACAGCTCTCCTCCTGTTTACCCAACATCGTGCCCAAACTCACTGAAGTGCTGACAGATTCCCATGTGAAGGTGCAGAATGCAGGGCAGCAGGCTCTTAGGCAGATTGGGTCTGTCATCAGGAATCCAGAGATCCTGGGTAAGACCTTTCTGTGCATCTCTGATACCCTGATGTGACTGTGGTTTGTAATAGCAGCGTTTAGGTTCATGGTATTTAGGATTAAATGCAAATTTGTATAGAAATTAAATTAGTCCTACAGAAGTAAAACATCAAAGCTTAACAGCAGCTGTCTGCTTCCAGGGTTTTTAAATGTTCCTGTCCATTTTTTCATCCTATGTTAATAGAGTTTCTCTTGTCCTTGTGCTGCTTGTTGCCTACAACATCCCATGAGAGCACACCAGCTCATCCTGACACGTTTTTGGTTTATGTACAAATAAAGTCTTTTCTCTCCTTTTTAAAAACATTCAGCAATTGCTCCAGTTCTGTTGGATGCTCTTACTGACCCCTCCAGGAAGACTCAGAAGTGTTTGCAGACTCTACTGGATACCAAATTTGTCCATTTCATTGATGCTCCATCCTTAGCCCTGATCATGCCAATTGTTCAGAGGGCTTTCCAGGATCGTTCCACAGACACCAGGAAAATGGCTGCCCAGATCATTGGGAACATGTACTCCCTGACTGACCAGAAGGTACAGTGCTAACATAGCCCTCTAACTCTATTCTAATTGATCACTGTGACAAGCACAAGAGACAATTTATTTGGCTTGGAGATTTTGCTGTTAAGGTAGAAAACACTAGCATCCATGCAGCTTCTTAATTAAATGTTTGTAAATGAGCAGATGACTATAAGGATAGTGATAGTTCTGAGGTCCTTAAGACTATCAGCTTTGGTCATCCAGTTATTACCAGTTTATCCCTGCAAAAAGGTCTTGTAATTTTTACCATATAAGAAATGCCTTAAGAAACAAACAAGTGAAACACAGATCAGCTGCTAACAAATGGATCCACAGTTTGTTTGAAAAGTATTTGTAGAACCTGACTGTAGGCTAAAGATTTGTGTTTAATTTTTGTGCTGATAATCTCTACATTTAAACCTTATGTAAATGTTAAGAGTGTTGGATTTTCCTAAGACAAAAACTGCTGGGTTGTGAGTGAGCATTAAAAAGGTGTTAAGGTGTTGAGTGATCTGCACAGAACTGGTGTTTCTTGGACTTGCAGAATAATTCACTATGCTTGTCTGCAGTATTGTGAGAGCAGCTAATTAAACTCGCAGGATGTTAAGGATGTTTGCTGATTATAAGGGGTGAATGTCTTTTACATGAAGGTAACTGTGCTTTCTCTCATTTTGAATCTGGTGCTGACTTTTTGGGCTCTTTGTTTTAGGATCTGGCTCCGTACCTACCCAGTGTGACCCCTGGACTGAAGGCCTCTCTGTTGGATCCTGTACCTGAAGTAAGTCTTTTGTACAAACACAGTTTGTCTTTCAGTGCATCAGGTTAAACATTGTCCCAGTCAGTCTGGCACACCTGCAGCACCTTTGACTGGACATTTTGCAGATCTCTGTTCCTCTTGTCTGTTAGGTGCGCACAGTGTCTGCAAAGGCCCTGGGGGCCATGGTGAAGGGCATGGGAGAGTCGTGCTTTGAGGATTTGTTGCCATGGCTGATGGAGACACTGACATATGAGCAGAGCTCAGTGGATCGCTCTGGTGCTGCTCAAGGTGGGGACAGCTCTGTGTGAGCACTGAGCTCAGGTATTCTCATATTAAATCAGATTAGCTGCTTGGTTTTTTGTGTGTATCAGCTCTGTTCTCTGCTTTTTTTTGCCCAGGTCTGGCTGAGGTTATGGCTGGTTTGGGGGTAGAAAAGCTGGAGAAACTTATGCCAGAGATTGTAGCAACTGCCAGTAAAGTGGATATTGCTCCACATGTACGAGATGGTTATATCATGATGTTCAACTACCTGCCAATTACCTTTGGAGACAAGTTCACTCCCTATGTTGGTCCCATCATTCCTTGTATCCTTAAGGTATGTAGCAAAACTGAAGAAATTTATTTATCAGAGAATAAAAATAAGCCTCCAGAATATTTCAAGTAAAATTTTTGATAATTGTGGGATGTCCAGAGACTTGTCCAGCTTAGCTGGACTACTAGGAAAAAAAGGGAATTTAAATTATAAATTATTTCTCCTAAGTTATTGGTTGCTGTCTTACTTGTGGTCACTAGTCATTTTTTGAAGTCATCTTTGTACATTCACAACTCCGTGGTTCATTCGGTTTTCATGGTGGAGAGTGAAAACATTGGTTTGTTTTCCTCCTGTTGCTTTTTGTACTGTGCTGAAAGGCTGAGTGTTCAGAGCCCTTTTTGTGCCTGTGTGCAGGCCCTGGCAGACGAGAACGAGTTTGTGCGGGACACGGCGCTGCGCGCGGGGCAGCGAATCATCAGCATGTACGCCGAGACTGCCATTGCTCTGCTGCTGCCACAGCTCGAGGATGGGCTCTTTGATGACTTGTGGAGGATAAGGTAAGGCAGAACCAGCTTAGCCACAAACGTTTCCCTTCCATGCTTGAAAAACTGGTGTGATTTAGGCTCTGTGTTTCTCCTCAGAAAAATGCAGAGACCTCCTGTGAAGCAAAAACAAGTGTCTCTTTTTGCTTGTTGATTTGATTAGGATGCCTTACAGCACTTGAGTCTGCAAAGCCCTGCCAGGCTGCATCAGGTTTCCTACTACCTGCAGAGCTTTCATGCTGGATTATTAATTCTGGCGGTGACTCTGAAATGCACTTCCAAGGCAGTTGATGTGGCAATATTTAGCCCTTGTGTACTGTTTTTCATTTCTCCAAATGCTGAGCAAGTTATTGTTCTCCTGTGTGTGAAGATGCGCAGTGGAGCACTCAGAGCCAATAGCAGTTACTTAAAAATTAGCTGCACTAAATGATTTGTGCCAGCTGAGTGCTGCTAAGTACTCTTGCCCCAGCTGAATGTCCTTTGGGTTAGACAGATGCAGGAAATGTCTTGTTCCTTTTTAGAGGAAAGGTTATTCTTGGATTCATTGCTTTGATTTGAAAATTCTCTCAGCCCTTCCAGTTTGGAATTCACTCCTTCCCTTTCTTTTTATCATGCTGCTTTTGGCCATGTCACAGACTGATGTAACACATCAGCCCATGCAGCATTTCAGTGCAGACCCAGCTGTGCTTCACATTTGGCTCCAGCCTGTAGCTGACATCCTGTCAGAATTGGACAGGTACTGCCTGAGAGCCCTGTTTGTAACACTTGACTTGCTCCTGTTGCCAGGTTTAGCTCAGTTCAGCTCCTTGGAGATCTTCTATTCCATATCTCAGGAGTCACTGGAAAAATGACAACAGAAACTGCCTCAGAGGATGACAACTTTGGAACAGCCCAGTCAAACAAGGTAAAGCCGTTCTTGCCTGTTGTGCCTTTATTTTTTTCCAATTCTCCTATTTGGAATCAGCATGGACAGCCTGCTGGAAAGACATACTGAATAATCATGTATTCTGTTCTTTTTATAGATTTCAGGGGCAGATAATACAATTCTGTGCTGTTTCTTTGCAGGCTATCATTAATGCTCTGGGCGTGGAGAGGAGGAACAGGGTGCTGGCAGGGCTGTACATGGGCCGCTCGGACACGCAGCTGGTGGTGCGCCAGGCCTCCTTACATGTCTGGAAAATCGTGGTGTCAAACACTCCTCGCACGCTGCGGGAAATCCTGCCAACACTCTTTGGGCTTCTGCTGAAATTCCTGGCCAGTACTTGTGCAGATAAACGAACGGTGAGGAATTAAGTTGTGCCTTCCTGATCCTGCAGGTGACTGTAGAAAATATCTCCTGAGGAACAGAGGATAATTCTTCTCTATAAGTAACTCCAAAGCTGTCATCAGCTTAACTGTTCTGAGCATGAGCAGGTCTGAGTTCTCTGCTGGAGGCAATTGTGATTGTGGTAACAGTAAAACTATTTTTTGATGGTTATTTCTAATACTGTTTCCATTCCTACACTCTGTCTGCACTATGAACAGTAGCATATGGTCAAAAGTGAACATTTGCTCACAGTTCACCTTCTAAAGTTTTACAAAAAAGGAAAATCATTAATACATTTTTGGGGACAGGTTGCAGCACGGACATTAGGAGACCTTGTCCGAAAGTTAGGGGAGAAGATCCTTCCTGAAATCATTCCTATCCTGGAAGATGGACTGAGATCAGACAAGAGTGATGAGAGGCAAGGAGTCTGCATTGGTTTGAGCGAGATCATGAAATCAACCAGCAGGGATGCGGTGAGTCACACGTGCCAGGTGAAATTCCCATTTTCCCAGGTATTGATGTTATGGTGCAGGTATTGTACTTGAGACAGAAAAATATAGCTGCTGTTCTGTGATCTGAAGTCAGGGCTTGTAACTAACAGAGAGTTGCTGCTCAGGCAAATTGTATGAATTTGTATCAGTCGATGAATTTAAACATTGCCTTTTATGAGATATAATACTAGAAATCTTCCACTAGGTAGCCTTAGAGGACTGCAGCTATTTGTGCTGATGGATCCTGCTTTTCCTCCAATATTATTCCAAGCAAACTGCAGTTTAGTTTGAGTTGTGCAAATTCTGCATTCTTCACTACTTTCCTGAGCATCTGTTATGCTTCAGATGTTGTGTAATTTTATCTCTTCATCCACAGGTGCTGCTTTTCTCTGAGTCCCTGGTTCCTACAGTGAGAAAAGCGCTGTGTGACCCTCTGGAAGAAGTTCGAGAGGCTGCAGCCAAAACATTTGAACAGCTGCACTCAACAATTGGCCATCAGGCTCTTGAAGACATCCTGCCCTTCTTGCTGAAGCAGCTGGTGAGCATTGCTCAGAATTAGTCAACAGCTTGATTAATGATGTTGTGGGACAAGTTTTGAATAATTAATTTAAAGGAGCAGGAGGATTGTAGTGGCAGACCTACCAGGGAATGGCAGCAGTATTTTGTCTCCTCCTGGAGTCATCCTAGCCAGTGGTAGGGAAGATGTTGTGGCTTAAGCCTAGGCCTAAGAATTGCTACACCTGGCTCTGTGATGGATTTGCCACTGTCACCCAATGAAGTTGCTTGGCCACCATGCCTGAAACAGAAGATCTTTCTGATGTGACAGAAGAGCTTGTTTTGGGTTTTTTTAGGTAGTATGAGAATATGAGAACATTTTTTAATAGAAGGACTTGGTTTTGTTTTTATGATCACATGGAAAATTGTCCCTTGAAACAGTGCTTAGCTTGGTGTCAGAGGTCATTTCTCAAGTTTGTCTCTTTCTCTTTCCCTGTAGGATAATGAAGAGACAGCTGACTTTGCTGTGGATGGTCTTAAACAAGTTATGGCTGTCAAGAGCCGTGTGGTGCTGCCTTACTTGGTGCCAAAGGTACAATGGGAAACAAATCTTAAACTTGATATCTCTGCTGTTTCCTCTGCTTGCTGCCAGTTTTCTTTGGACCAATATAGCAAAAGGGAGAGCATAGTCTGAAATTTTCTTCTGATTTTGTGCTCAAAACAGTTATTTGGCTTGTGATGCATACATATTTCATGTTGGAGAGAAAGTGAAAAACTCCTGAAAAAAATTTCTGCTTCTCTCAATTTTTGGTGTTATTTTTTATTTTTGTAGCTGACTACCCCACCAGTGAACACCCGGGTGCTGGCTTTCCTCTCCTCAGTGGCAGGGGACGCTCTGACACGGCATTTGAGTGTCATCCTGCCTGCCATGATGTCTGCACTCAAAGAGAAGCTGGGCACCAGTGAAGAGCAATTGGCAAGTAGCACAGCTCAGCTCTTTGTTGTGACAGGTTGCCTGAAGATAGTGCACCAGGTTTACTTCCCATCCCAGAATCTGTGTTCTCTAGATTCACAGATTGCATGTTTAATTTCAGTCCATTAGCTTCTCCAGGATGAGTCTTTTTGCCTAGTGGCATATTGTGAGTCAAAAAACGTATGCTTTCCAAATCTATTTGTATCCATTTAAAAGTCTCCTTGGCCTGCTACAAGATACAATTCTCAGTTTGCTTATTCCTGGAGAGCTGCCAGAAAGTCTAGTTAACTTTGTATTTATTCTTGGTGTAGAAGACTGAGAGATTAAAGGGCTGCAGGGAGGAAATCTCCTCTTTTGCATGCTGCACTCCTCACATACTGCTTTCCAAAACATCTGGTGTTTGGACTCCAGAGAACATCCTGGAGTTGTGACTGTGGACAGACATTTTCATAATCAGTTGGTGAATTAGGAATGAGTGACAGAGTCCTGTTGTCTTTCTGCTGTGGATACCCATTAGATCAGCTTCTAGCCCCAAGTCTGCCTGGAGATCTCTAATGTACCCACAGACGTGCTTGTAATTAGGGCTGTGACGCACAGCATTAAACTACCTAAATCAGAAGAATGTTATCTGACAAGACTCACAGTCTCTCATGGGTGAGTAAGATGGAGGAGACTGAGCTACTCTAATTTTTGTAAATTAGCCCTCCTGCAGATGCTGGAGCAATCAGTTCAGCAGAGTTTGGTCACTTGTTAAATTTTAAGAATTGGTCATACCTGTGTCTGCACCAGGACTGAGTCAAGCCTTTAATGGTGATGTGACCAGCTCTTTAATGAGAAACAATTAGCAAGTGGGTTGTGTTGTAGCATTTATCTAGAGACAATGCTGGGGGTAACATGGAGAAACCTGGGGCTAAATTTGGCTTTGTTCTGTTTGAGAGCTAATGTGAAGTTAATCTGGACTCTTCAGGAGATGGCAAACTGCCAGTCTGTGATCCTGTCTGTGGAAGATGATGTTGGACAAAGAATTATAACTGAAGATTTGCTGGAAGCTACCCGCAGCCCTGAGCTGGGCATGAGACAGGCAGCAGCTGTCATGCTGAATATCTACTGCTCCAAGACAAAAGCAGACTACACTGGGCATCTCAGGAGCTTGGTTTCAGGCTTGATTCGCCTGTTCAATGACACCAACCCTGTAGTTCTGAATGAAAGCTGGGATGCGCTTAATTCCATCACCAAGGTGAGAGGCAGCTTAAAAAGGTTACAGGAGTAATGCCTGGCCTGAGAAGACTTCACAAAAGATATCTGGATGTCATGTTGCCTGATGTTTGTTTCACCCCTCTCTCCTGCAGAAATTAGACGCTGGGAACCAGCTTGCTCTCATTGAGGACCTGCACAGGGATATCCGGATTGTAGGGAATGAGGCCAAGGGCGAGCATGTGCCAGGATTCTGTATTCCTAAGAAGGTAAAGGAACAGAAAGAGTGTGGATTCATCACAGCCACAGTACCCCACCCTTGGGGAGAGCTGATTTATATTATAGCTGTTAGAAGCAGTGACTATTTAGGCATTCCAAACCTGTATATTGGAGGATTTTTTGTAGGTTAGAGCTCTTGAGTAACCCTAGAGAAGACCCCTCTTGCAATGAGGTCTCTGACAATTCTGTTATGCACATAAGTTATGGTTGCTGGCTGCTTTTTGTGGGGGAGTAACACTGGACTTCTGTGCCAAATTTCTTTGGTTTAAAAATTCCCTGAGCCGCCACCACTTCTCTCATAGCAACTGGCTTAGTAAGGCGGAGAGGCATGAAATCAAACCAAATAAAAGTAGCTCTGTCAATGTGGAATCAGGCAGCTGAAGGTCAACAGGAAATTGAGAGAAACTCTCCAAGTTTGTGCATCTGGTGTATACGAGCAGCAAAAATGAGATACATATTTCTTGCATTTTAGCTTCTAAGCTTTCTTATCTGATTTTGGTGACAGGGAGTGACTTCCATACTTGTGGTGCTGCGGGAAGGTGTTTTAACTGGTAATCCAGAACAGAAGGAGGAGGCAGCAAAGGCCTTGGGGCTGGTTATAAAGCTGACTTCTGCTGAAGCTCTCAAACCATCTGTGGTGAGCATCACTGGGCCACTCATTCGAATCTTGGGAGATCGGTTCAGCTGGAATGTCAAGGTGGCTCTGCTTGAAACATTAAGCCTTCTTTTAGCTAAGGTAAGATTCAAAGTATTGGACTGTGGTTTGTGAACATTTTCCATGGCAACCTTCAGAAATACCTGTTGCTGTTTATGTAAACACAGCTGGGATGCCTGCTGCTGTGGATTTGATATGTAGGATATGCAATTTGATATGTAGGATATGCAATCCACTGTAACTGGATTGCATTCTTCCAGCAGATTCTGGCCTCCAAAAAAAGCCCCCAGTGCAGAAACACTGGACTTCTTAGAAATATTGATAAATGCTGATCCCCCTTTCAAGTGATTAAAACCCACCATGAAATTAATCTCTCCTGTATCCACCATTTTTATGTATTAAGTGCAAAGATCTTATGTATCTTTGAACAGAGCTGAGCTTTTATTCAGTGCACTGAGTACATGATAGTGTAAAATTTCTCAGTGCTACCCTTGTATTTCAATGTGAAGAAAAGATAATTAGATTGGAAAAGGTCAAAGGTTTTGTGGTAAATTGTTGTTTCATGTTTTTCCTATTTTAGTAGCACGTTAGATTTAATGAGGGTTCTCTGATAACAAACTGCTGTAGAAGAGGTTTTCAGGCTTTGGTCTCTAACTGCTATTTAATACTTGACTGCAACACTTTCCCTTCTTCCACTGTGGACCAGGTTGAGATTGCTCTGAAGCCGTTTTTGCCCCAGCTGCAAACAACGTTCACCAAAGCTCTGCAAGACTCAAACCGCGCTGTTCGCCTCAAAGCTGCCGATGCTCTCGGGAAGCTCATTGTCATCCATGTCAAAGTGGATCCTCTCTTCACAGAGCTCCTCAATGGAATTCGTTCCAGCGACGACTCTGCCATCAGGTAAGCTGCAGCTGACAGCTCAGACCTTCCTGCTTACTGAGGATGAAAGAAGGAGCTGGGATGAATGAACAAAACCCCCAATTAGAGTAAGATGCATGTATTAATGAATGCAGTGGACTGTAAACCAGGAATGGGGGTGATGGGGCCTTCCTGTGTCAGAAGGTGAGCTGTGAGAATATTTCGGAGAAAGAGTGCTTGGAGTCTGCCCAAGCAGACCTGCATATCCCCAAGCAGCCCACTTTCAGATAAAAGGCAGTATTGACAGTCAGTCTGACCTGAAGTAAAGCAGCTGTTCTTGTATCCTACGGGCACAGATGCCTAAGATATGAACTTCCTGACATGATAATCTTTTTAACGTTTGAACAGTCAGAAAATATCTGTGTTGTGTTAGACAGAAACATGGAAGTACTGTCGAGGATGGAGTCTCCAGCAGTGCAGAGAGGGGATCACTTTCCCAGACTTTAAGGAAAAGTGTAATTCTCAATGTAATTGCTATGCAGGGAACTAGAAGTATCCAGAGCAAAACTTCTCTTGGAGGGTGGGGGAGAGGCAGTGTCTGACTGTGGAATGTGATCTCTTCCAGGGATACGATGCTGCAAGCGCTGCGGTTTGTCACACGAGGAGCTGGTGCTAAAGTGGATGCTGCAATTAGGAAGAATATTAGCACAGTGCTGCTGGGCATGCTGGGACACGATGAGGTACTGCTTCTGCCAGCTGCAAAGGTCCCCTGCTGCAGACAGTCCTGTTCTTACATTTAAAATCTGAACTTTCTAAAAGAATTACTATCTAAAATAACTTCTGGGAAAACACGAATTATATAGTCACAGTGAAGAACTGGAGATTCCTGACCAGTCCCTGGTAACTCTGAAAAACCTGCAGTTTAATGTTTCCTTGGCAACTGCATGTGTGGGTTTGACCTGCAGCTCCTCACTAACAGGTTTCAGGTAGCTCTGCAGTCAGGACTTGCTTTATATCTTGGAGAAAGCCTGCAGTGCCTTCACTATATGCACAGATGTGTTTGTAGCCTCTCAGGTGAGGTTTATCATTCCGTGTGAGAAATTTTTCAGATAATGATAGATTTTTGTCCAATGAGAAGAAGCTCTTCAAGTTTAATATAGGGTCTTCTGTATATAGCAATGGTAACATAAGGGAGATTAAATTAATAATATAATAATTTTTTATTTTATGTCAGTCTCTGCAACAGACATGAAACTATTGACATGCTAGAAATAGAAATAAATCTGGGGGAGAAGTGGACAATAATGGGATGGTCACATAGGAAGCCAAAATAGCAAAAACTGGAAGTGTTAGATGAAGAGTAGTAAGAGTTTATCACAGAGATCAGCTCTTACTGAGATGGCTAGAAATAACACTTTCATTAAGTGAATCTAAAGTAAGCTCTTGTGAACTCATCTTTTAAAACACTGAATTTCATCTTTATGACTTTTCCATTTAACAAATCAGAACTTAGATAAAATCTGTAATTCTTCAGTTTCTGCTGGCTTTTTTGACCTTAGATTTGGTTTTAAGTTCCATTTTGTACAAGAAACAATATGAGCTGAAAGAAATCCTCAGGGAGTATGAGTGAAATACTATTATTTATTTATTTTCTCTTTTTTATTTCCTGTCATCTTGTGACACTTGTTTTTCTTGCTGCGTGTCTCTGGGGTGTGTTGAGCTCAGCCATGTTGTGTTCTCCTGTCCCCTGTCAGGATGCCACCCGCATGGCCTCGGCCGGCTGCCTGGCAGAGCTGTGCGCCTTTCTGTCCGACGACGAGCTCAGCACTGTTCTCTACCAGCACTTACTGGGTAGGTGGAGCTGTTTACAGGACTGGAACAGATGCTGAAAGCAGGGAAGATTCCTTCTCAGTCATTCATTCAGGCTAACTTTGTGACTGAATTTCTGCTCTGTATTTTCTTGTGCTTTTCTTTGTTCATGACTCTTAATTTGTGCACTCTGGTACACAGGGAGCACGGGTTGTCAGTTGGGGTTGCCCAGACTTTTTTTTCTGGATTTGTTATCTAATGACTCGATAAAAGTACTAGCATGGCTGAGTAATTGCTGTTGCAAACACAAGGACAGTTGGACATGACAGGATGTTGAGGCAGGGTGGACAGGAGGGCCATCCCACATTTTGGGAGAGCACTGTGATCTTAGGTTGGCTGGTGTTAATTGCAGGCCACATCTGATAGCTTCACATGCTTTTGGAGAATTAACTAATTTGCCTTCAAGTTAGAAAAAAATGTGTTTCATAGGACCCAGTGTTTGAGAGTGTTAATGATTACTCTCCCCTGTGGGCTTAAAGAGGCAGTCTGTTGGCTGGTCAAATTATAGATGACTTTTACAAATTTATTAGAGGGTCAAAGCTTGTCTAATTTTGAACCATCAGAAGTAACTGAGTTGAACAAGAGAGTCACTTGTTTGTGTCTGCCTCCCTGCCTGCCCAGGTGGTGTCCCTGCCTGCCTGGAAAAGGTGTTGCATTTTAGCTCTGTCTGTGTGTCTTTTTGGGAGAAATGGAGGAAGCAGGGCATTGCTCCTGATGCTGCTCGTTATGTCATTTTATGGCAGTGAATTGACAAACTGCCAAAAGCCTCTCAGATGAAGAGGAGGAGATGGCAGGAGCGTGGCATTGTTCTGTTCTTTGCTCTGCAGCAGATGTCTCTGGCATTGACTGGATGGTGAGGCACGGCCGGAGCCTGGCTCTCTCCGTGGCTGTGAACGTGGCTCCTGGCAAGCTGTGTTCCCCAAAATACTACAGCAGTGTCCAGGAGATGATCATCAGCAATGCCACGGCCGACAGGGTGAGTCCTGCCCCACAGGGGGACTGCTGTTACAAGCTGTTGTTGGGAGCAGTTTTGAAGGGTGTGTGGACAAGTTCCTGTGTTACCAACCAGGACAAAAACCCCCAAGTGCCATCTGAAGATTCTCCCTTGGCTAGATGCAGGTTTCATGGTGAAATTACACAACTGTTCTGGTTCTTTTGAGTTCTGACCTCTCGGGAGATGAAGATTATTTAATCTTTAACTGCAGAGTAGCTTTCATTTGGAGTAAATTATACTCCTGTTTCCCTAGAGAGTTCTCATTCACAGACCAAGTTTGCAAGAAGTGGAAATTACTCATTTTAGGAGTGTTGAATGAGCCTCTAGTGTTGAATGAGTAGTTTGGAGTAGCAATTTTGTGGGCTTGGTGGGGCCTACTGCCTTATTTCTTTTGGCTCATGGTTGCACTGGAATTTTTTCATCATATTACCCAATACCATTAACCCAATGTTTTTTGATGCTGCTGTTCTTTTGAAAGATTTAGCCTTCTACAGAAGTTGAAAGGTTTAGCCTTCCACAGAAGCTGACAGACCATGGTTTGGTTTTAAAGGCTGTTGTTGAACTGTGCTGCAGTAATACCAATTCTTGTCTTTATGTTGAAGATCCCCATTGCAGTTAGTGGCATCAGAGGGATGGGCTTTCTCATGAAGTACCACATGGAAGAGGGAGGCAACCTGCCTCCCAAACTTTCCAGCCTCTTTATTAAGGTAAGAGTTTTCATGTTAGCTACCTGCTGGTGTTCTTGTGTGATCTGAATCTCTGTTTGACCTAACTCATGGGTGGGTCTATCAAGTCCCTGAAAATGTAGAAATTTCTTTTTGAGGGAGAGTGTAGATAGAATCACTGTATCATCCTGCTCTGAAGCTGTGAATACAACACTGCCATCCCTGCTCTAACATGGAAATTTGCTTTTGAGCCTTCTGTGCTGAAGCTCAAGTCTGAGTCTTATAAATGCATTTTTCCTTTATAGTAGCAAACAGCTGGCAGAGAGGCAGAGAAGAGTGTGAGGAAGCTGTCAGGTTTTTAAGATTGCTAAAGGTCAAACAGCCTTTGCTAGAAATGTATCAAATACCAAAACTCACCTGACCTGAGAACATTGAAATTAACATCTTTTTTTTTCAGTTCATTTTGATTTAAATATTTTTCTTCAAAATTCCTTTACTGGTTGGTCGTTCCTTTTGGTGTGTGGCTGGGGTTTTTTGGTTTCTTTAGTTGTCTGCCCTCCCCAAACCCCACCATACACTTGAGTATCCCTCTTGGTAGACAAGGATAGATAGAGAGAGGTGATGCTGCAGCATGTTACATTTTCAGGTTTTACATTTCTTACATACCAAGTTGACATGATACAGGCCAACATTCTTCAGACTTTTTGTTTGAAGTCAAACTTTTCTATGTTAATATCATAGTACTGTGTTAAAATATAAAATATCATACTTGCCACAAAACCTTTATCACCATATTAATAATGCACCTGACATTCAGATATTAGCTTTCATGTTTTAAAAGGATTAAGGTTAAAATACAAAACTGTCATTCGTTGAATTTTGAAGTGAAATCCACTGTTAAAATGCACCCAGTATTCCAACTAGAGACTGCCTTGGCTGTTGTTGCTCAGTGAGTGTGTTGTAGAGGTGCTGACACTATCAGCTTTTCTGCACTTAGTGGTCATTATCATTTCCTGAGGCAGTTGAGATGAACATGTGATACTGTCATCAACTACATATTTAGAAATTTTCTCTTAAAAAGTTGTCACATTTTCAAGGTATGACCTTATCTTACACAATTTAGTTGGACTTAATAGGTAACACGTGTGTATCTCGTGTACCTGTGAGTTGGAAACTGTTTGCTTTTCTGAGCACAGTTTTAAATACTTAAATTAGGAAAAAAATTAACAACTGCTTTAAATATATGTTCTTGGTATATCTGAATGTAAGTGTATCTTTGTCTCCTTCAGTGTCTTCAGAACTCATCCAGTGACATAAAGTTAGTTGCAGAAAAGATGATTTGGTGGGCAAATAAAAGCCATCTTCCCCCACTGGATCCTCAGACAATTAAACCAATTCTCAAAGCACTTCTGGACAACACAAAAGACAAAAACACCAGTGTAAGAGCCTACAGTGACCAGGCTATTGTCAACCTTCTGAAGATGAGAGCGGGTGAAGAAGTGCTTGAGGTATGAGACATATAAAAAGACCATAATTGTTGGTGGTAAGGCTGTGTCACCTCATTCTGCATTTGTCTGTGGTGCCTGCAGCCTCAGAATGTGCTGGAAGTCTCTTATGAAATAGATGAAGTGGGACATGCTCATTTTTTTTTAGCTCTTCAGCAGCATTCTCATGCTAAGCTCTGAAGAAATCACCAGCACCTGTTCTGTACAACCTTGCAGTGCAGCTTTAATAGAATCAAGGCATTTAACATTCCCCCTTAAGCCTTGTCTGTGTTGAGTTCCCTGAGCTGGCACTGATAATGCATTGCTTTAGTCACTTGGATGATCACAGTGGTGCTAGGAAGTATTTAGGATAGACCACTTCGTGCATCCATTTCCAGACCTGTTTTTTAAGTCTGACCTGCCTTTGGATAGTTCCCACGTCTGGAATTGTAAAACCAGCTGGAGACTTTTGGGACGTTTGAAAGATTTTAGTTGCTGCAGTGCCTAAGGCAGTTACACTCACTCTGATTTTGAATGGTGTGTTGTAAGGAGTTGGTAATTGTTGCTGTCTCCCCTCCACAGTCAGTTTCCAAGATTCTGGATGCTGCCAGCCTGGAGCTGCTCAATGAAAGCTGCAGGAGGTCCCTGCGGAAGCTGGCAGGGCAGGCTGACTCTGAGGAACAGATTGATGACACTATCCTGACGTGATAAAGAAGACCAGGAAACACTGAACCAACCGCTGCATCAGCATTTCAACTCCAACACCTATTATAAATGTTTTCATTTTTGAAAATGTTAATTCTGATGGGATTTCATGAAAAGGACTCCCAGAGAGTATTTTAGTATCAAATATACCAGAATAGCCTTAATTAGACCCACACTAGATGAAAATTAAAAATTTGGTCCCCTTTTTGAAACAGACATACTAACCAATACTGGTCAGCTGTGGCCAATTGTGAGATGTGGCTAGAGCACATCAGGCTTAATCTCTGGTGACAACTATTTCCTTTCCAGGGTCTGTGCAAAAACTCCAGTACTGGAGATATTGTTGGTTTTTGCACGCACTCTGGGAGGCAGGAATAGAACTCAGTGAAAGTTCAGTTGTATTGTTTCTGTGTACTGCTAACTTGCTGCTTGTGACGGTTCTGCAGACTGAAAATCCCTGTAAGACAAAGTATTTAAAATAGCCTTAGAAATCACAGATGCGAAAGGGGGATTAAATGCAGTCTGTTTAGAGAAGGAACATTTAATAAAGGCTCTGACTTTGATCCTTCTGATGTAAACTGTTCTTTCTACAAATTCATTTGTCAACAAACTATGATTTACCTTTCAGACCTGTTTGTTCTAGGGCATACAGTTTGTAGAGTGGACATGCTGTGATCTGTGAAAACCTTTTGCAGAACTGAGGCAAGACAGGGTTTAAAGCCAAGGCAGAACTGACATTTAATGAAATTTGTAAATAATTGCTCCTGTTAATTTCCAAAGTATTTTTGACTACAGACAGCTTTTTAGTTACCCAACTTGCAAAAAGTCCTTTGTATTTATGTCTTCAAAGGCTTCACAAAATACTTGGCATTAGGCCTTTTAGTCAATGAGTTGTGCTGCTCCAAGCAAGTTTTATTTTACCTGGCCACATATATCACTCTTGGAAAAAAACCCAACAATTTAGTAGTGGATTTGATGTCACTTGATGGAAATGCTGAAAATCTTGTTGCAGAACACAAATTTTTAGAAGGCTAAATGAGCTTTACATTTCATGTAGAGCAATAGTTATGTGAGCCTTACCTATTTCAGGAAACTCACTGAAGCTGATTGCACCTGAGAAGACAGAGCACTAAGATTTGTTATTTCATGTGGGTGGGGTGTGTGTATGCAATCTTCCTTGCTTGTAACTCTGGATGGCTCAAACCATGATGATGGGAGAACACACAACACATGAAATTTGAGAGCATGAAGTGGAACCCCATGGGAACACACATTCTGCTAGAAGCAATTTTCTGATTGTTACGGCAGTGGCAGCAAACACAAGAACATTTTTATCAGACTCGTGCCTCAAACAGCAAGATACAATGGTGAGCAGGTATTTGGGAGTGCTGTGGTTTGTTCTGCTCAGAAGTACAAAAATCTGACAAAAGGTTCTTGGTGCTGTGTCAGTTCCCAGCCTGTGGTGTGGCATCCTGACAACAGATTTGCTGTAGGAGTTAGGGGAAGGAACTTGGGAAATCAGCTATTTTACCCTGTACCTAAGATAGCCTCAGCTCCTAAACCATTCTTAGCTGACTGCCACACAATGGTTTATATAGCATTATAGGATGGAGATCCATAACCTCTCTATGCCATCTAGTTGTTATATGAACTTAGCAGACTGTCAGAACTTACCTCATGTCTGAAGAAAAAGTTTCCCTTGCTGCTGCTTGAGTCCATTGCTGCTTGTCCTGTTCCCACAGACAGTGAAAAGAGTTCATTTTTGCAGCAACCACACTTCAGTGTCCTCACCCCTGGATGAAATAAATTTAGATTTTCTATGTATTTCCTTAGAGATTTCCATGTTTTCTAAACTGACAGTGCTGCCCCTCACGTTGGTTTGTTTCATTCTGACTCCTCTTTGCCTCGAGGTGCCCACTGCTGGCCCAGGTCTCCTGGGGAGTTGTTTTGCAAGCCCCACAAAACAAACTCAGTTGTCCACCCCAGCACAAGGTCTGGGTGTTCCTTTGTTGCAACACCACCATGTCGTGGACATGTTTAGTTTGTGATCAGCTATGAAGCCAAGCTACAAAATTGCTCTTTAGTTAATTAACTTTAATCTTGTATTTATGCATTGGACATATTTTTACAAAACTGCAGCATTTCCCAGTTGGTCTGATGGAAATTGTGTTCTATTTCATCACATTTAGCTGCATTCTGAAGGTGGGTTTTAATTCAGATTTTTGCCTTTCAAAATAGTTGTGAACCTGAAATCATCTTAAAACTACATATTTTGCACTGAGTCGGTAATACTCAAGAGTGAAAACTCAGATAAATACTCTTAAAGATTTGGCACTGGGGCACTGGAATGAGTTCACCTGTGATGAATTAGCTGTGCTTTGGGATCCCAGGAACAGCAGCTAAACCATGCAATGCAAAAACCTCTGCCCTGAAACACGTACAAAATTTGATGCCACTCAAAACCCACTAAGCAGGTGTCAAAAAGCTCAGTGATTGTACTGGAATCACTCACCCCATCACTGCAGCCAGGAAGGAATGGAAAAGTGCCAAGTTTTGGTGAAGAATGGCTGTTTGAGATTTTGATCAGGGGCACCTTGGCTTACCTATTCTGATTCCAATTGATGCTCCACATAAACGTGGGAAAGAAAATTACAGGTAAATGAAGCCTTTTTATTAACTTGTTCATTTCAGCCAATAAGATATTTTATTATTTTGATGGTTTCTATTTCCAGCTTAGGTAGCAGCACGTGGAAAAACTCATTCAGCTTCCCAAACAGCACCTGAATTTCTGCACTGAGCTTAGTTGTTCCTGAGAGGGAGGAGTAAAAGGTAGGAGCTCACTTGCACGTGTGGAGAATATGCTGATTTTTCAGTCACAGTGAAATACTCAATTTGGATTCTGATAGCTACTTTTGCTAAACTATTTATACATTGCAGTATAATATATCAGAGATAAAATACCCATAATTTTTGCCACAACATGAGACCTGATAAATTGATTGTGCCAACTTGGAGACTAAAGAATTAATTTTTTTCTTATTTCAAATGTCTTAAAAATACCAGTTGTCAGTAAAAGATAATTTTTCCCTACAACTGATGGTAATAATATCTTTGAACTGTCAAGCAACTGTCTCTGAGTGACAGCTGAACTGTGTGTATTTCAAGAAGATCAAAAAATAATTTATGAGAGGTTTAAGCTTACAAGGTGCTAAAAATTACAATGGAAGAGAGACAAATGTAAAAGCATAAAATACTCAAATATTTTGATTTTTTTTTTGATTAGTCACAGTTCTTACTGTCCATTTTATTTAGTAACATCATGACACTTCATGGGCTTAAAAACAGAAGTAATGGGAGTCACTGTCATTTTGGGTTTGAGCTGGTGGTTTGTGTGCTGGATTCAAGGGGTTTCCCTGCAGCTACAGTGTCCTCAGTTACTCAGGTGGTGCTGGATTGCCCCAGTGCTTGTCTGGGTGAGTGATATCTATCTATCTATCTATCTATCTATATATCTATCTATCTATCTATCTATCTATCCATCTATCTATCCATCTATCACCTATATCTATATATATGGTGTTTAAAATTGCAGAGTGAATGTGAGCTGAATCCACATGGGTGGATTCCAGGATACGAGACCTTGACAGGGTGAACTTTGTAAACTATAATATGTTTTGGAAGGTTAAGGTTAAGAAAGGTTTATAATTAAGGGGAACATGACCCACTAGACCAGGCTGCTCCAGTCCCCACCCAGCCTGGCCCTGGACACATCCAGGGATGGGGCAGCCACAGCTTCTCTGGGCAAACCTGTGCCAGGGCCTCACAATTTATTCCTAACACAGTCTCATTTATAATCTCTAACAGTCTAAGTTATTTAGTGCTAATATACCTCTTCTCATCTGGAGGAAAATGCATGTTAGTAAGAGCTTTCATTCAGTAATTCAAACTTGATCTCAGAAGTTCAAGTACCAGTGAGAATGATTTTCTAAAGAAAAATTAATCAGAGCAAAACCCAGCTCTTCTTGTGCCATGCAGCCACAGCTTCTCTGGGCAAACCTGTGCCAGGGCCTCACAATTTATTCCTAACACAGTCTCATTTATAATCTCTAACAGTCCAAGTTATTTAGTGCTAATATACCTCTTCCCATCTGGATGACAATGCATGTTAGTAACAGGTTTCATTCAATAATTCAAACTTGATCTCAGGAGTTCAAGTACCAGTGAGAATGATTTTCTAAAGAAAAATTAATCAGAGCAAAACCCAGCTCTTCTTGTGCCATGTCTCCACTTCGAAGTGGCAATCACCTAAAAAGTCACCATAGTCTGGCAGAATTTGTGTAGTTAATGTCTGTGCAACTGATAACAAAATCACTGTGGCTGCTGGACGACTGGGAGTGCCTTTGACCTGCAGATGTGGGCTGGGGACGGTGCAAGCACAGCTGCTGATGGGCGTGAGGTCAAAGCCCTTCCGGAGCCATACTCAGGCACATCTCTCGATTAAAAACCCCAGGCATTTAATTTCAGACTGGCCTGACTTGCCAGGCCTGTGACACACACCTGGGCACTTCATATCACCGCTGTGGGGCTCCTCACCTGCGGCCTGGGCTGCGCTGGGAGCCGTTCCTGCACCTACACAAATCGCTCCTTGGGAGCAGAGCTGGGAGTGCCGCGGCTCCCTCACGCCTCTGACACTGTCCTGGGGGCAGCATCGCTTTCTGCCGCGTCCTCACACGAGCCCCTACGGGAATTAAAGGGGAAGCACGGGCCCGCTGGCGGTCTGGCGGTGTCTCGGCACGGGGGGAGGACAATGTTCCCGCGGAGGGAGGCGGAGGGCGGCCGCTCCCTCACGCTCCCGCCATGGCCGCCGCCCGCGGCCGCGCCCGGCCATGGCCCGGGACTACGACCACCTCTTCAAGCTGCTCATCATCGGCGACAGCGGTGAGCGCGGGCGGGCGGCGCGGGGGTCGGGGGCGGGCGGGCTCCTCCGCCCGGGGCACCCGCGGCGTTGTGCTGCCGGTGCCGCACCGGGACCCCGCGCTGGGCGTGAACGGCGGGGCGCGTTCGCTCGGGCTGCGGGGGCTTTTATCTGATGAACCTGCGGAACTGGCTACCGCAGGATGTTATGGTAAATAGCTCGGCTGGGCTGGGGAAAAGGCAGATTAGACACGTAGAAGCCAGGACAGCACCGGCAGTGCTGCCGGCATCAACCTTGGCGAGCGCGTGTTTTGACGGCGCCCACTAATCTGTTGCTGGGATGGGGAGGGAATTCCCTTCCCCTGTGACAGGCAGTTTAGGGATCGATGGGAAGGGCTGGCTGCCCTAAGGACTGTTGTTTCCAGTGTGGCAGCCAGGACGTTTTAACAGTCATTATTATCTTAATTATTCCTTTAAGACTTTTTCTGTGCTTCAGCCTGGAGTCTCAGTTCTAGAGTTCCTTAATTTTTTAAATAAATCCTGGAAGAGCTGGTAGCTTTGTGTGCTTCTTGTTATAGCATAGGATGCAAATATATAAAAGCAGGAGATAAAGGTGTAGTTTGAGGTGTTTTTTGAAAATAGACCTATAAATACTTCTGCAGCAACCTCAGAAACTTCTGGAGAGCCGAGCGTGTGAACTGTGCCAGTGTCTGGTGCTTTGGTCTGGGTTCACAGGAGCTGGGGCTGGCAGGATTGCTGCCGTCGGTGCAGCTCGGTGTTGGTAGCACTCCAGCAGCTTGCAGCTGAATTTCCATAAGCTGGAGAAGGGTGCATCCACCCTCTTCTTTGAACAGAGGTGTGGCCCGTGGGGCGGCAGGTCCCGGCATGCAGCGAGGCACAGCTCCTGATGAAAGGCTAATGTTGCACGATCTTGGCAGTTGTCACCTGCAGAAGCTTTAGCTTCGTGTAAAAAAATGTTTTTTTCTACACTAAACTGAGTCTGCATGAAGGGATCTAAGGAGGGAGACAGGACAGCAGCTTCAGAGCAGCTTAAACCCCGGGCAGCTCTGAGAGCCTTGGATTATTGCAACCAAATGCTGCATTCTGAGCAGAGCAGTGGCTCTGTTGGTTGCTGATGAGTTCCAAAACTGTTCAGGCAAGATAAACAGGATGGTGAAAACTCTGAGGAAGACTTCTCATTTTAAACAATTAAATAAATTTTGTGAGCTCAGTCTTCTTGAGCAGAATCCCCGTAGTGTATCCAGTGAAAGGAGTGTTGTGAGAATTGTCAGGCTGCTTGTGGTTCTCTGCTGTAATTAAATCTCACTATGTAGTTTGACTATTGATTTTTCTTTGGTTTTGTTTTTGCTAACCCCAACAGGATGCTTTGTCCCTGCTTGCACTAAACAGTTTGCTTGCCTTGTTTATTGACATCTATTCCCTGCAATAGGAAGTGGACTGTTACTGGATAGGATAATTCTGTCTCATCTGCTTTCCCCTGTATGCAAATCTGTCAGAAGGGCAGTAGGTTTGTGTGTTTTTAGAACAGGTCATCTTGAAAAGCTGCTGGTGATTTCAGCTGTGCCAGATATTTAAAAATAATACAGATGATCTGTGCTTGGCATCTGCTTCTTTAATTCACTCTACTGTTCAGTAAGATATGGGTCTTAGATTCTTGTCTGACACTGAAATTTAATTTTAATTGTGCAAAGTCAATAGGTCTTTTTGCTTTGTTTTGTTTCATTTTGCTGTCTTCAAGAAGCTGAGGGCCCTGCAAGCCTTCTCTTCAGATGTTCAGACAGCTCTGTGTGGGAGGTGTGGGGTCACCAAGAGTGTGGTTTCTCTGTGCGTGAACAGTGTGGGTCAGAGGCAGCGTTTGTTTGGTGACATCCTTGTCACTGGGAGCATGCAGAACTTCCTGAGCTCGGGAGCTTTCTTCTCTCTGGAAGCTGCCAGGCTGCTGGGAGCCGTGCAGCTTGTGCAGTGGAGGGCAGTGTGACAGAGCAGTGTCATGGGCAGCTCTGCAGCACCGCCCAGGGCTGCCCGAGCTCGGACATGGTGCTGTGGTTTCACAGGCCTCTGGCTTCTGGCACCTTCTTGCCTTGCCCTGAGCTGAAGGCCAAGGCTGCTTGGTCAAGAAGCACAGCACCTGCTGCTGAAACATCCTTGTTTTCTCTTAGTTTCTTACTTTTTCTTAATTGACTGGTATTTGCAGAGCTAAATAACCAGTCCTCTGAAGTACAGGAACTGCTCTGCTACCCTTTTTGAGCTCAGATGTATTGATTATAATCACACAAAGCTGTAGCTTTGTATTTTTTAGTCCCTTTCCTCTTTTCCTCCTTAGCTTGGTAGCAATGAGGAGTGAGCATGGCTTCTCCAGATGGCTGATGATTTGAACTCTTTGCAAATGAGACCTGGCTTACTGTAATCATGCAGATTTTTAGGCTCATTTTTATTTTTTGTTGGTAGCTGTTGTCACATGCCAATAGCTGAGAACTACTTTTGCATAGCCCTTGCATAGGTCTTCTGTTAGAAAAACTTGCCAGTTATAAATCATCAAAATAATTACCTTGAATAACTTCTACCTGGAAAGATTTAATAGATAATTACCTCGGTGAAGTTGAATTTTCTATTCATGCCATAGCAGATTTATTTTGGGGAGGAAGGGTCATTAACAGCAGAGATGTTACGCAGAGATAACAACATGGAGGCATTTAGATACCCAGATTGCCTTGGATGGGTGTGCAGGAATGAGTTTCTTACAGCTCTTGTCTGAAGCACTGTGAAAAATGCTTCCCTGCAACAGGGTGTGATGAGGGTGCAAACAATCAGTTATGGAAAACCTGGATGAAGAGCTACTCAAAGCATTTAGAGGAATGTTTCATGGCACATTTTGGCAACAGGGACAGCTTCAGAAAGGTGTGTGTCCTTCCTGTGAGATGTGGAGCAAGGCTGTTTTGGATGGCAGTACAGGACAGTGATTCCCAATTCCTGCTTGGTTTAGGCTTCTGTTAGACTGTGGCCATGCTAATGTGAGCTGTGTAGTACCGAGCCCTGGTGTGATTGTCAGAGCAGTCCAAATTCCACCCAGAATGCGAGGTAGGCAGTGGCGTTACTGACGTCACACATGATGTGCAAGTGGAATTCAACAGAGTGCTGAATTCAGAGCAGTGTTCTGAGCACTTGTGAATTCACAGGACATGCTTGGCTTTGGCTCTTTCCCTAGCAGATGTAAGCCTACTGATTGTGAACTTCTATTATTCTTCTCTGACCTCTTGAACTGACCACAGTTCAGAAGATGCTGTTGGAGGGTTTGCTGAGGGCTGGAGGAGGGAGGGCACAAGTCCCCCCTCCCTGCACTGTACCAGGAGCATCCTGAGTCTTGGGGTGACTGTTCTTGGTCACATCTCCAAGAGAGTGTGGAGATGAGCAGTCAGGGTGGATGGTAATAAATGATGTGCTGATTTTTTATGCAATGGATGGTTAAAATACTTTTATGTTCCTGACCCCCAGGATGACTGTATTGAAAGATTTGCTGTGTTTGTTTGTTGTAGGTGTGGGCAAGAGCAGTTTGCTGTTGCGTTTTGCAGATAATACCTTCTCAGGTGAGTGGTTTGTTTCCTTCAGTGAGTGAAATGCTCTGGGTTTGCTGTTGGTTGGTAAGGAATCTGTGTTTGCCCACTGATAGCTGTGCTGGGGATACATCATGCTTTTAACTTTGCATCTCTTGGTATAAGCCTGTACAGGCCGTCCTGCCTGATCTTCACTCACAGCTGGAAGTCCCTGAGCATTGAAATACTGAGGTGGTTCCAGAAAGAGCTTAGGTGGTCTGGGCTATGCTATACTCTGCAGACTTCCCATTAGCCATTTGGGATTTAGATTGATTGAGTATTGTGGTAAACCACTTACATTTGTGATATAACCAGTGTATTGGGAGGGAACTCCTAGAACAGACTGTATTCAGAATAAGTGTTTCCACAAGTATTTAAAGCAAAGTGTTGTCTCAAAATTTTCACAAGTGAAATGCTCTCATAGTTACTGTCTATTTCTTGAGATATTTGGGTGCGTACTCTTGATCAATGGGATAGAAAAATAATAATTTTATTTTGTTACGCTGAGCTTTAAATTTTAAAGGTGGCATGGGAGAAGTGGTTTTATGGCCAGGAAGAAAAAGCTGTTAGCTGCAGACAAAAATATGTAGATCAGCATGATATAAAGCATTTTAAACACTAAGCAGATATGGGGAACCTTGTTCTCCTGTCCAGTCTGAGAGCTGCTGCCAAGTAGTGTTCAAGAAGTGTGCTCTGGGACATCCAAAATAAACAAGACTTAGGTTCTCACTTACCCACGCTTTCCCTGCAGGCAGCTACATTACCACCATTGGAGTGGATTTTAAAATCCGGACAGTTGAGATCAATGGGGAGAAGGTGAAACTCCAGATCTGGGACACAGCTGGCCAGGAACGCTTCCGGACTATTACATCAACGTGAGTAATGCCAGCCTTTCTGCTGTGGAGCTTTGGGTCTGCACCTCGTAGTCCAGAGTTGGGGTTTAGCTATTTAAGTGTTGCAGTTGATTAACTAATGATGGCTGTGTGGTCTGTGCAGTGAAATTTCTCTCAGCTGTGTCAGAACTGACTGTGGTGGTGATGATATTCTGGCAAGGTTTGGAACTGGGATTTCAGAGTTCCTCACCCTTCTGTGCATTTCTGTGGTGGCTTTGTCTTATTCCTTTGCTGCTGGTTTCCAAGTGGTAGAACTGGAGTTATTAGACTGCATATAGTAGACAGCTTGTCTCTGTGCCTGTCCAAGTTTGTCCTCTGAATGCACTGCAGAAGCACAGAGTGCAAACCCTCTGTCAGTGTCATATATAACTAATGAACAGCTTGAAGATTGAAGAGTAGGATTTCTCCTGGTTTTCCTTTAGGACAAATGCTTTAGCAGCTATCTTTGTGTGGAGTTCTGCTGAAGCAGACGCCCACAAGATATTAACCTTTTCCTTGGTTGGAATTCAGATTCCAACTCATTGTCCTTTTGAACAGCATGTGCAGAGCTTTTCCTGTTCCTGAAGAAACCACACCTAGAGCTGCGGTGGTGGGAACTAAGAATAAAATGTGTTTGTAAACTGATTGCAGTAAAAGTGGACTGCTCGTGGGGGGAAGAGGGAAAAGTGCACTTGGAAATGGAACTTTTGTTCCTTGGGTTTTAACCAAAATAATTCTTGAAAGATCCATGTGTTTCACTTGGGTCTTTCATGACTCACTTCTCCTTTGGCTCTTATTTAAGAGGAGGCTATTTTTTAGCTGATGAATTGATTAATTTGCTGGGACCTGAAAATAATGAGCTTGGTTACATCTGTGTTATGTCTAGAAATGGCAAAGTTGAACGTGATGTGTGCGCCGCCCCTTTCCTCTGCACTCCCATACGGATATTACTGGGTTACTTCCATTGTTTCTTAAGTGTTTAGCTTGAAAAAAACTGGGCTGCCTCTTGTGGGGTTCCTGTGTGTGACATCACTTCTTGTTGGAGTGCTGCAGGCAGTTTTGGGAAGGAAGTGGTGAGGGGGAGGCAGCCGAGCAGTGCTGCGGCCCTGTCAGCTGTGACAGGCGAGTCAGAGAGCCCCATTACTGCTGAGTCAGCAAATGGCCTTCCTGTTTGCAGATTCCCCGGCGCGGCTCGGGCTCGGGAACGAGCTTGGGGTCGTGGGGCTGATGCCAGCTAGCTTAGAAAGCCATGGTGTGTCCAGCACTGAGCAGGGAATACCAGCAAAGGAGGATTCCTGCTGTCAACGGGAATAGCTGCGGATCGGACCTTTCACAGGGCTTTATGTAAATTCTTCTCTTGGTTAACATTTCAAATAGATAAGCTGAAATTATTTGAGGCATTTGTGCCATGACCTCTTGGAAGTCTGCTGCTGTTTCCTTTTGCATTGCTTTTTACCCAAGTGAGGCATATTGTACTTTGGGGGATCTAACATTTTGGGGTTTCTGCCTTAGCGCTGTGGTAGTTACTGAATGGTAACTCCATGGTCAGGGAAAAAGATCTCCATTTTTTGCAGTTCTGTGCAAAGAAATTCACGTGTCCAAGTGCATTTGAAGTGTTGAATAAAATGCTTTGGGAATGCTGATTATAATACTGGGATGAGGGCTCTTCTTGCTAGTTTGGTTGGCTATGCCTGTCTAGAGTTCCTAATCATATCACCTATAAAACCAGGCCATAACAAAAGTTAAATTTTAGAAATGGTTCTGGCTGGCTTGTTTTGGTTTCTTTTCATTTATTGACAAAGTAGTACTGTAACTGATTTCTTTGTCGTAAACTGACTGGCAAATCAAGTAACCTTGCTTGTTCTTACAAAAGGGCTTGGCTATCAAATCATGGGTGGAGTGTGAGTGCCCTGTCAACAGAATGTAGTAGTCTGCCTAATCTTTGACTAGATTGAGGTTTAGACTGAAGTTAAGAATATAAAAGGTGTTCCTTCAGCATTACAGTAGGTCAGGGAGTCCCTTTACAGTGAAAGGCAGAGTTCAAATTGATGTTGAGCCAAGCCTGGCAAGCAAGCCTGAAATTACCCATCTGGTAATTACAGTAATAGGTTGGTAGTGCTGCTGTGTGGACTTAGAACTGCAAAATGGTAGAGGTGGTAGGAAGTTAATAGTGGAAAATTGGGAAACATTGAAAGGTTGTAGTAGTCTGATTTCACGTGACTGTAGCTACAGTCAAAAGCTGAAAAGCAGACTAAAACTGCTAAGGAACAGAAATCAAGTTGGTCTGGAGTATTCTACAGAAGCTCAAGAAAATTTCAGAGTAGGAAGTATAAAGTCAGCTGTTTTTATTGTCTGTTAAATGTGGAAATACTGGGATAGCTGGTGCCTTCTGGGAGGAGAGGCTGATCTGTGTGAATTTGGTTGCCATGGAATGTCATCCAAATTAAATTTGATTTAAATTCACCAGGGATTTAGCATGCCAGGATGCAGCTGTATTAGCAGGAATACTTAAAATGCATGAACAGCCAGTCCCTGTACTTGATTTCCTCTTGTAGACAGGACTACTTTGTCCTGATTCAGGACTGTGGGTTTAGGATTCAAGCTTTACATAATGGCTGTCAGATGCCAGCTCAGGGTGAATAGTGATAGCAGAGGGACCTTCTGCCATGGTTTCCTGTGGAATGGCATGTTTGAGAGAGGGATAAGATCTTTGAGATGACAGAATTGCTGTGTCTTGTAAAGCAGATATGACTAAAAGGCTAGTAGTTAAAAGACTGGTCTGACTGACAATAGATGTGCTTCCAAGAACTTGAAAGAAAGATGAGTATGAAACTAGATTATTAGAAGTCTCTGGAAATGGTTAGGATTCTAGATGTATGAAAAAAACAAAGGAAATGTGTGCTACAAAGTAGTGAAATATGAACAAAGAAGCTGGATTAAACCAGTGCCCTGTCTTTCACATTTGGCAGTTAAATGTTTTCCTGAAAAAAAACAACATATAGGCCCTACTGGACCAACATAGTGTCTCTTTTAAATCTGACTTAGCTACTGCTGTGCTCCATGAAGCTGGTTGTTATAACTCCAGATGTTAATATTGGGCAGCAGTTGCTAAAGGGAACAGGAGAGCTTTCTCACTGGTTTCTTGCAGTAACAAGTGCCCCAACGAGTGGCAAATGTTCCCTCATGTTTCCCAAGGCTGTGTTCAGGAACATGAGGGGTGGATGCAGGTGGCTGAAGGACATACTGAGTTGGGGTAACCCCCAGTTTAATTCTAGTGGTAGAACAAGCAATAAGGTGTTTATTTCAACTTAAATGTTGGTTTTCTTAAGCTTTTTCCACACCTGAGCTAAATGTAAAGCCTCTAGGTCTAGGGACTTCCAACTATGTGGGAGATTGTTGGCTACTACCAAGCATCCAAGGGTGTACACAGGTCAGGTTTAGTTGTCTTTCACCTCAGCAGGATACTTTCATGGATACTCTTAACATGAATAACTGGTCTAGAACATCTTTTTCTGTATTTCATGAAGGTATTTCCTCCAGCAGATGCTGGCTTTGAGGGTTTGCAGAGTACATGGCAGAGCACTCCCACCACACAGAGGACAGCCAGCATCAGTCTGTGACTGAGAGGCTCAGACTGAGGACTTCAGGTCTCTTCTGCTTTCATTTCTGTGGTCTCCATTTCCCCAGAAATGTGGATGGGAAGGAGATAAGACATTCTTTCCCTTGTGTCAAAGTCTCAACTACCTCTTGGTTGCCAAAAGCACAAAATTTACACCTACTCCTCCCTGAATGCCAAAAGCCCCATCTGTTCTCTACTCGCCAAAGCCCACAACCTGTTATAAAAGCAATTCTGCACTGCATCATTCTGGAAGTTGAAGTATGGGACAGGATAAATCAGATTTTGTTTTCTAGTACTGTCCTGCATTTGGGGTTGGAGAAGCTTTGCTGTACTTGTTAAGCCTTAAATGTTTACCTAGGATGCAGAGCATCTAACAACTGATGGAAAATAGCATGACCAGCTTTTTGAGAAAAAATGTGTGCTGTGGGGCTTAAGAGTTAGAGAATAACAGGTAGTCATGGTCTTCTCTCTCAGGCTTATCTCTCTTGTTAATAACAGCCAATAGAGAAAATGTCATTTTAGTGTAGATGAGGGGTTGGCAACCTTTCTAGAACGATGTGCCAGACAATTTTCCGTTCCAAAAATAGCAGCAGTGTATGCTGGTAGGCACTCAGCAGGAGTCAGGGCTTGCTGTCTTGCACAAAGGAAGCTGTTTCTGATGAGGTGGTTGGCAATATCAGTGGCAGGAGCTCCGAGCCCCTGCAGGGTTCCCATTGTCGTGGTGGTCTGTGCTGCAGGGTCCAGCCCACAGCCCCATCCCGAGAGCAAAACGCGGCTGCCGATGTGTCAGGAGTGGGATCGGTACGTGCAGGCTGCCCCTTCTCCACTCCCCGACATCACATGCTTGGCTTAGAAGAAAATGAAGGTGCGTGGGCAAGGCAGGAGCAGCAGGATGCTCTGCTGGGCCCTGGCTGGGCTGGCAGGGATGCCAGGCTGGGCTCGGTGTGCACAGCAGAGTGAAGCAGCTCTGCGTAGGTGCAGCTGAACCTGCGCTTCTCCAAGGGCTGAGTGTTGTCTTGGCAAATGCAATGCTCAGTGTTGGGGAGGAAGTGGTAGGTCAGCCTGGGGGCTGCTGAATTAAGACTATTAGGTGATGATATGGGAGAGCTTGAAGATAATTGGTTTATTGTTCAGCTGTGGAGAAATGCAGTGTGTTGGTAGGATTGGGGATATTTCCCTTTCTGGTGATATCACACAAAACAGAAGTCATCAAAAGCGGTGTGCAGGGCATGCTGGTGTCAGGAGAGGATGGGTTATTTTTGCAACATGTGGATCCAGGCCTTGGAGTACTTTTCCCTCTAAAGGATCCAAGTTATGAATAAAGTTGTGTTGTAATCAAGTAAAGCATAAATGCAGTGCTGTAGCAGGTTTTGAAGTTGTTGAAAGAACTGACTGTGAATGGACTAGAACATTTGAAAGCCCAGGATTTCTTAAGGGCTGGCAATAAGTATTTCTTCCCTGAGTTACTTCTTGCCAAGGGAAGCAAATGCACAGCATAAATCACTGGTGAAACGTGGCATGGGAGAAATATTTGAGTGTCTTCTGCAAGTGCCCAGTAGGAGCAGAGTGTTCTACTGCTGCAGAGCATCCTGGAGGAGCACTGTGCCCAGGGACTGTCACTGCAGGGATCAGGAGAGGAAGGTGTGTGGCTCTGGGGTGATCTGTGCCTCTCTGCAGGTCTGTCTGATAGTGCATAAAGGCAGGTGGCTTCTCTTGTAGAAGGATGAGGAGGCTGGAGGTGGGAAGAGACAGTGACTTGCTTAAGCACTTCAGTAGCAAAGTGAGCTGAAGCTTTGAGATCTTCTCAAAGGAGCGTTTGGGGTAGATGCAAAGGCTTTGAAGTTCAAAGGTGTGTTTGCTGAGTTGGAGAAATCAAAGAGGAGCAGAATGGTCACAGTGGACATCTCTGAAGTGCAGTGGATGTACTGCAAGAAGTGCTTGTGATAAGACATCGAGGTCTAGGAGTGCTGTCACAGTTTAAGGGAAAATCCTCAATTTTGTATGCTGGTTTCTTGAATTTGTTTTATTAAAAAATTTAATATTGATCAGAAGAAAGAGAAGAGGATGAAAGGAAAAGAATAAAGCTACACATAATACAAAAAATGGATCCTGATGAAGACCTCACTGTTAACTGTTTCCTGTTTCAATTTCTTTTTATTTTTTGGGTCACAGCTGCTTAATTTGCAATAGGGAATGTACTTGGTAGCCTTATGATTGTGGCTGAAAACTGAGAAGGTAGAGCTTGCTGGTTTTCTGTTTAGCATTTTCATGGTGCACATACTTTCTGTCTTTGGTAGCTTCGTGCAGGTGATAATGTTGGAACCTGAATTCAGATGTTTTTCTTGCGTATCAGACTTGTGCATCATCTTTTAAAGGTGCCAGTTGCCCAAGACTAATGGGAATAAACTAAAATAAAGCTTGTTTTTAATGGCTAAAGGTAGCAGAGTGTATTGAATGCACATATGGAGTCGATCTGTTGAGTAGGAAGGTGTGATCAGAACACAGTCGCTCAACAAGACAGAAATTTTTGAGAGCTTGAGAGAACTGTGACTGAAGGTTGAGTATATTTGGAGATCTGCTGAAATTTTAGTCTGTAAGTGATTGTTCACAGATAACAGAATTACTGCAAAAACTTGATGTGGCTTATGCAGCCCCAAGGATGACATCACAGCCAGTTCTGAGGATGTGCTGGGGGTACCATTGCCTTTGGTCCTGTAGCTGGAAGACAGCATTCATTTTTGAAGGTCTTGACAGCCTGAACAAGGAAGGTTTTAGAAGACTTTGGACTTGGAAATGTATTTGTGTAGAGTGAATGAGCAGGGAGCTCTGTAGCTTTGGAGGAATAGCCTGGGATCAAGCTGTTATAAAAGAGCTACGTGAGTCTCAATGGAAAGAAAATGGGGGCACTTGATTACCATAACGTGAGGATTTGTTGTGAATGCTGTAGAAGCTCAGTGGAAGAGAAGGTGATGCCCTGAGTTAACATTTGCTGTCCCTTTGCACCCCCCAGGTATTACAGAGGAACACACGGGGTCATTGTTGTCTACGACGTAACGAGCGCAGAATCCTTTGTGAATGTAAAACGGTGGTTGCATGAAATTAATCAAAACTGTGATGATGTCTGCAGGATACTAGGTAGGTGATTAGGGAATTACAGCATCTTATTTAGTGGGCTGGCCTGCTGAAATACCAAACTGACTTTTATTCTCTTTCCTTTTTTAGTGGGCAATAAGAATGATGACCCAGACCGAAAAGTGGTAGAAACAGAAGATGCCTATAAATTTGCTGGGCAGATGGAGATCCAATTGTTTGAGACCAGCGCCAAAGAAAATATTAATGTGGAAGAGGTAATATAATATTCAGAAGAGTAGAGATACAATGATTTAGGGATAATGGTGTGGGAAGAAATAAAAATTCCATTCTTCCCATTGAGAAAGAAAAAGTGCTTGTATGAGCTGCAAGTAATAGGTAAAATGTCAAAAAGAGACATGCAGCTGGTTTTGGAAGAGTTGGGGAAGCAAAATGAAGGAGCCCACACTGCATTTTCAGTAGTTTCACAGTGCTCATGTATTAGACAGGAAAGACTTGAGAATGCTTGTAGGAGGTAAGACTGCCCAGGCTTCACTCCTGGTCTCAGTTGCCAAACTGCTCTGGTTTTATTTACTGCTTTGGAAAAAGGGATAGAGGTACTTTTTAGCTTGGGAGGGGGTTGGGAAAAGGTATTGGATTTCCACTTGGGCCATAGTGGGTTGGGGAAGGTCTCTGAAGCATTTTTGAAACATACAGAAAAGGGGAATGGCTTCCAAGGAGCAGCACCCCACAGGAGCCAGCCTGACTTCTGGGGTGGTCTGAGTGTGCTTGTTTCTCTTGCAGATGTTTAATTGCATTACAGAGCTTGTCCTGCGAGCAAAGAAAGAAAACTTAGCAAAGCAGCAACAGCAGCAACAGAACGATGTGGTGAAGCTAACGAAGAACAGTAAAAGGAAGAAGAGGTGCTGCTAATGCCCCTTCCCTGCTGCAGAGACTCTGCTCTCAGACAGATCAGCCCCTCCAGCTAGACTCGGGCAATTCCACTGGGGCAGGCTTTGGGAGGACTTTCTCAGTTTTGTGCCGTTATTTAAAGATTATTTTTTCTCCATGTTTTCTATCAAGAGGCGCTGGCACCTTCCCACTGCAGTGCCAAGAAGGTATGGGATGGAATCTTGCCCCTCTCTCCTCCCCTGCTCATTCCAGTGCGCCTTGTAGACAAGAAGGACGTTGCCTACCAAGTGGACTAATTAACCCAAGAGTTTGTATATAATGTATATTGCTTTAACCAGCCTCGCCTCTCTGTTGTCGCTTTGGCTTCTGCCTTCTTAATGTCAACCAATCATGGACTGCAGAGTTCATCTTTTTAAAGAAAAAGTTGAAAAGTTCTTAATTTGAGTTGGCCCTGGGCTGGCAGCCACTGCTTCCTGGGGCCTCCAGCTGCATTTCTGTTGGGCTCCAGGCTGGCATCTGGTGCCCCTGGGGCCCCTGGCTTCTCCTGGAGACCCAGGCTTTTCCTGGGGCTCGGGCTGTGTTTTTCTAGGTACCAGGATTGCAGGTGTTGCTGCTGGAGCCTGGGGTTTCATTTCACCAGCCCCTGGGCTGGTAGCTGGAGCTGCTGCTGGGGCCTGGAATTTCAGCTTGCCATCATCCAGATTTGTGGCTGGATCCTTGGGTTTCACCTCCTTGTGCTGCAGCCCAGCTGTACCTGTGCTCTCCTGTAGTTTGTGTCAAGATACTGGAAATCAAACTGACCTGCAGAAGTGGGATTTGTTTGGATAAAACTTTTTTTTTTTTTAAAGCAAAGTTTAACAACTTTGACCTCTGCTTCTGGTTCTGCCAGTGTCCTAAGTGAGGGTCCATTTCTTTTGAGAAGAACAAAAATCATGTGATTCTGCCAAAAACCCCAAACTTCTCCTTGTTGCCCTGTCCACAAATAGGCAATCTGAACGTGAATGTGAATTTTGGTGGCAAAGCTTTTGTTTTTGAGAGAGAAAAGGCATGAAAAAAAATCCAGCTCTTCTTATTGATGTCTGAATATGAAAGCTGCAGGATCATTCCCAGGATTCTTCAGTTAGGAAGGAGGACTGCTGTTTAATGCAAAGAAATGGAAAGCTTGCTTGCTTGGGTTATGTGGTGGTGGAGGATCACACTTGGAAACAAACTGGGCTTGCTGTGCTCAGCAACATTTTCCTGGCCCTCGTCAGCCTTTCTGGGAAAACAAGGGCTCACTTCCTCAGCCTGAATAGTTGTAGATAAAGGTGGAGAGTGTATGTGTGTGTAACTAAAATATCAAATGTCTGGGCTGAAAGGACATGCTCAGCATGAATTATTGCCTAAATAATATTAAAAAATAATTTTACCTTAAAAGGCATGGAGGGTATGACTTCCTTTAAGGCCTTGAAGGTGGACATACTCCATGTGCCAGTGAGTGGCCCTGTGGAATTGCTGGCCTTGGTTTGGTAGGATGTGATTCACCCATGTCCATGAGCTTGGAACCAGCCCACTTCTCTCCCTTCCTCACCCTTTCTCCAGGAGAGGCTAAATTTTAGTCACTTATTTTGCCTGCATTTTTTTTAGATTTTTCAGGTTGTGGTAAGAGCCCTGATCATACAATCACATCACAGTCAATCACTTTAAAGACTTTCCTGAAGTGCAAACGATGAATGTGTAACACGTGGGTTTTTATTGGGTTCAGGTGCTGGGTATGGATCCAGCTGCCTTCACCCACCTCTCTTCTTCACATATCCTGCAGTGGTAACCCAAGAACTGGAGTGAGCTGGGCTGGGGCTGCTGGGCTGAGCTCTGGGCAGTGCTGAGAGGCTGCAGGTGGTGGCTTGGGCCACACCAGTCCCTCCTGCCTGCTCCAGGGTGGAATGTGGTGTGTGCTGGGCCTGTCCCTGGGGCTGTGCTGGGGGGCTCCCCCTGCAGACTGGGGGGCCCAGCCGTGTTGCTTTGGGAATCTTGTTGGTAGCTGTGTGCAGATCTAGGAGGGAGTAACTTCATAGAGGCAGAAGTAAAGAACGTGTCTGAATTTACTGGAAATGATGCAATAAAATGAGGAAATGGTGCACCCAAGCCTGGAGTGTTCTCTTATATGGAAAAATTGGTCCTCTTTGAGTCCAGGTTTTTGTGGCTGTGGTTGGAATTCTGTCAATCCAGGTCCAGCTTCCTGGCTTAAAGTGGGAATTTCTTTTTTTTTCCCCAGAGCTGGCTGTAGAGGAGCAGTTACCTCTGCTCTTGCCATCACTGTTCAATTGGAAGGGGTGGGGACCGTGTCTCTAGTGGTGCTGATGTGAAGTTTCCTAAATGTTGAGCAATGGAATGTCTAACTGGTTTGCTAGGATTATTTCTGTAATGAAAGTTTCTAATTATGCTTTTTAAATAATTTTAAAAAACTAAAAATAAAGGTTACAAGCTGCCAAATCCTTTTTTGAGGCTCTGTTTCCTCTGCTGTCCAGCACCTGGAGGTGGAGGGTGGCAAGCCAAGGGTGAGCTCTGCTGTGTAAAGGGTTATTTCCTGAGAGGGGATATTAAAAAACCATAAGTAATGCTTTCAAATGTTTAGTTGCTGTTTTAGTTTGAATGAAAGAGGAAGGTGGAATGGGTAACTTATTTCTGTGTGAAGTGAGATGCCTGTGATTGTGCTGTAATCCTTTCTTTCTGCTCAACAAAAAGTATTGAAAAGCTCTGAAAGCTCCTCCTCCCGAGGTGACTGAAAGCATCTGGAGTGTCTCCTCGCTTTCCCAGGAAATTCCTGTGTGTTTAATTAATCTGTGCAGGACTGCAGCCGTGGCTGTGCCCGCAGCATCCCCTCCCAGGCTGCTCCTGGGGCAGTGGTGGAGCCCTGCTGGGGGAAGGTGCCTTGGCTGTGTCTGTGCCCGCGGGAGGAGCAGCAGGAGGGGTCTGAGCTGCTGCCAGCTCTGGGTGTGTCACTGCCTGTGTCTGCTGCCCAAACCCCTTCCAGTCCGAGTCTGCCTCCACGCCAGGGCCAGTAAAGGACACAAATGGCAAAAGGTGGGATGATTTACCCACCTTTAGGTGTTCCTGTGCACCAAGAGATGCAAATGGTTTTGCCTGGCCCCTTCTCCCCTAAGCACACACAGGGGCTTTACCTGGCTGAATTTCATGGGATGATGCAGCACCAAAGATGCTGTTGGGGGAGATGCAGATGTTTCAAATGTTTCTGCCCTGGCCCCTAAGCACACACAGGGGCTTTACCTGGCTGAATTTCATGGGATGATGCAGCACCAAAGATGCTGTTGGGTGTTAAATGACAATTCAAAAAATAAGCTTGTTTTGCAGCTGGGCACAGTAAAGTGGTGAGAGCTGAGACAGTATCGTATAAATGATGTTTTATTCTGAAGAGAACTATTTACAAAAGAAGTAGAGCATTGTTTTTACTAAAAATATGCTTTTATAGATTTTTAGAATATGTATCTTATAAAAACCATACATTTATTTACATGACTGCTACATACAAAAATTACAGCACTGTGGTATATGTACATATCTATAGGTACATTCTTTCTGCTTGTCCCTGCTGTGTGCTTTTTCCCTCTCAATCCAAGGGAATCATTGCTGCAGCACCCAGACACTTCCTTTCTTGGCTTTTTGGTTCAAACATTCTTGCTTTTTATAGCTGAGTGGGGAGTAGAGAGTTTGCCTGATGGAGAGGCATAGCTGGAATCTACCATCTAAGTAGGACAAGTGCATGTGGCCCTGCCTGCAGCCTCGCTTCCTGCTCGCTCTGCAAAATCACTCTGTTGTCAGTAACTTTTTGATTTACTGTTCATCTCCACAGCAAGTTGCTGATCCAAGTTTGTATTAAGATAAAGTGCTAGTGACTTGCCTTTCATTTACATTTGTTCCTTGTTTACTTCCCTTGCAGAGTTTAGGAAGGGGAGACTGATCCCTTTTCCCTCAGGCTGGCATAACAAACATTTGCCCAGTCACTTGTTACCTGTGGGAAAGTCCTTTGTAACCTTAATCTCAGCAGGCATCTCTTCTCTGTGCAATATTTGAACAGTGTGCAGCACTACTGTTTTATTTACCATTATCTCAAAAGCAAGGCTGAGGGTTGTGTTCAGAGCTGCTGATCCCACTCATTAAACCTCCTCTGGGATCCTGAGTACCTGCTGGATTAATGTGCTTCCTCCATCTCATCTCCTGGAGCTGATGTTTCCTTTACACCCTGGGTGTGTCCTGGAAGAGTCAAGTGCCACAAGGGAAGTGTCTCCCAGCCAGCACTGCAAGGCTGATTCCAGGCTCCTGGCTGTGACAGGATGGAGGTGAGGGTGTTAGTGACAGCACAGAGTGAAGCAGCTGGGACCTTGTTAAAACACAACGTGACAAATGGGTGTGAAGGACTGCACAGGTGAGGTTTTTCACGACAGAAGACAAAACCTAGCTGCTGTGTTAAGGCAGTTTCTGTTCCTGTGGAGTAGCAGCTCAGCACAAGGAGGTCTCCTTTGGTGTGTTGTCCAGTTCATTACACCCAGTTCTCTTGTATCTCTGGGTTCAGTAGTGCAACTAAGTCTTTAGTGAAGGGGCTTGTTTGAAGAAACCACACCCAACTGGCACCTTAGAACATGCAGACTTTCCTCTTGCAATCTCTTCTGTCACTCTTGTTAAATAAATAAAATTGCAATGGGATTAAGGATTCTCATTAAATGAAGAGATGTGCTGTACCTACCCCTGCAACTGACTGAGTCACTTTCCTCAGCAAACGTAGCAGAAGGCACCTTTCTTCATCTCCTTACTGCATCTTCATGGGGTAACTTAAGGCCCATGCCTTAGGGTTGCATCCATCCATCCATCCATCCATCCATCCATCCATCCATCCATCCATCCATCCATCCATCCTCGCTGGGGTAGATTCCCACACAACTGCTGGGCATGTGGCTTGAAGAGAGTTGGTGGGGTCTGGGAAATGACAACTGGCAGCAGAAGAAAGGCCCCTGAGGACCAAGATGTTCCCGTGGCTCTCCTGTGATAGAGCATCGTCCTCAGTGCTCACCAGTGTCACTGTGTCACCAGTGTCGCTGTGCCACAGGTGTCACTGTGCCACGGGTGTCACTGTGCCACGGGTGTCACTGTGCCACTGGTGTCACTGTGTCACAGGTGTCACTGTGCCACGGGTGTCACTGGCATCCATGCAGCCACTCCTCATTTTGCAGGACTCCAAGGCTGGGGTGATGCATGTGGGTGTGACTGAGTCCTGGCACAGCAGATGCTGAGCAGTGTCCCTGCCCTATGCAGTCACAGCAGAGGCAGGATGGAGGAGGAGGGCTGAGCATGTGGCACTGCACTGCAGCCCTTCCCCTCGCTTGCACAAGTGGCTACAAGCAGATACTCAACAGCTGAGCATTGCCTAGGAAGGAGAGGCCAAGGTTCAGTTTTCTCCCCTGCCTGTGAGGCTCCTGATGCCTTTCCCCAAAAGCATCAAGCTGTATTGGTGGGACTTTGCCCAAGTATTTCCTGGAGGAAGCTCTGCAATCCAGGGTTCATTGCTTTTGTGTGGATGGGTTTTACCACTCAGCTCTTTACTACCATTGCCAGTCTCAGAGCACTCTGCTCCTTGCAGCCCAGAGCTGCCTCAGTGCAAGATGGTTTCATACCATGGTGGTGGTTTCAAGGAAATACAGGAATGTAACAAGGAAATACAGGAATGCTCAAATCTTCATAGGCAGAAAGGATATTTGTACTGAGGTATTATGGATGTGCTATCCCACAGGGAAGCTGAACAACACTAAAACCCAGGCCACCAGCCTCTCACCTGCTGCTCTGAAGGTGTTTGGTGCCTGTTCTGTGAGCAGAGAGCAGAGAGCAGCTCCCTGGGGATGGTGTGTTAGCACCGGAGTTGCTGAGCAGGGCAGAGCTGAAGGTGCAGCCAGCTCTGTCTGCTGTGGGACAGTGTAGGTGGTGGCCTTTTGAAAGCAGCAGGAAACAAACTGGGGCCTGCCTGTGGGTATCATGAGCTGGGAGAATGTGTGAAAACTGCATGACAGCAGCAGGACATCTCTGAACTGACCTGGTGCTCCTCACTGGCTTATGATGGCAGAGCTGTGCAGTGCCCATCCAGTGCAGAGGGCAGGTCCCTTCTTGAGTATTGCAGGATTTCCAGCACTGCTGTGTGCATACACCAAAAAAGCCATGTTCCTTCTTGTTGATCAAATCTGGTTATTTTTGATCAAAAGGACCTTTCTGGAGCTGCTCACCAAAGGGCTCAGTAGCCAGTGACCCACAGGCAGGGAAAAACACTCCTTTCTGTCAGGCCACAGCCAGTGTTACTGCATAGGGCAGAGTAACCTGCAGGCTTTCCAGAGCTTTGTAGACACCCTGATAGCCTTTGGCTTCAGTGAAGGCAGATGCCAGTGTGCTTTCTGAGGATGGAGTCTGCCAACCCAGTGTCAAAGACTGACTGACATCAATGGGAGTAGGCTTTCAGTGAATTATTAGTTAGGCTTTTGGGGGCCTATCCAGTTAAAATGACAGTTTTCTTACTCTGGGAGATGTGTATGGCTTTGGGGAAAGGTGTGTGACTTGCTGAAGCTCCCAAACTACTTTTGGCCATTGGAGGAACAGCAGGTGCCCCAGGACTGAACATGCACAACTTTTATCCAGTCTGTAATCTGTTGCAGATGGTCAGTCTCCTGGGGAGAAATCTGTGTAGCTACAGCCTGCAACTCTTACCTCAGTAACAGGAGGGAGCTGGGGAGGACAGTGACAGCACCTGTCTGTCCCCTGCCCTGAGCTCGAGGAGCCTGGATGCCAGCGAGGGTGAAGGGCCACGCAGAGCTCCAGGGGAGATGGTGGCCAGGCAGGAGCTGCAGAGAGGGCTCAGCTTCCACCACGGAGAAAGCTACATTTGTCAAAACATGGTATTGCTGGGGCCAGAGTGACTCCAGTCTCAGTGGGATGGATGAAGGCTGTCACAGCTGCCAGGGTGATACAAATGGCTCCCTTCTGTCCTCCTCTTGCATTCAGCTCTCTTCTTCCCCTTCTGCTCACTGTGACAGAAGTTCTCAATCCCCTGCACCACTCTGTCTTGGGGCTGCTTATTTCCTTCTCCAGCATAAGAACGCTTTTAAGACAATCAGAGAATTCTTCACAGCAGAAACTGGACTGTGTCAAAGCTCCTAAAGTATACCCTGAAGTTTATCACTTCACGTATAGAATAAGAAAAATTTCTTTCTACTAGAATCACATTGTCAATTTGCAAATCTCCAATTCATGTAAACATTTGGTTCAGACCAGGTGCGGTGTAAATAGTGCAGAGTCTCAAGGGTTAACTCCTTTGCCCCCTTCTTTTTTTACTCAGCGGATCAGACTTGGGTCCATCAGCAAGCTGGGCAGCTGCCCCACTCCCCATCTTGACGCAGGAATTGTTGGAGAGTTTTCTCTTTTTCCAATTAATTTTTCTTGAAAAAGGAGAAGAGCCGGTTCCCCTCGGGCTCGTCGCCCTGCTGCTCCGGCCTGGGCGCGGGGCAGGGCCTGGCGCCCCGCCTGCTGCCACTGGAGAAGGAATAAGCAAGCTGGCTCCATTCCTTCGGGTGTTTGTCCATCAGCTGCTGGTCAATGACCCTGTGCATGTCATCCTGCAGCAGAGGGAGAGGACAGGGCCGTTAGTGGCAGCTGGTGACCAACGGGGGGTGGATGCAATGGGAACGGAATGTGCGGTGATGAGATGGAGCAGGGATGGGGAGAGGGCTCTGTGTCCCCACCCAACAGCAGGCTCAGCTGTGCCCGCTGCCGTGAGGCTTTTCAGGGAGTCAGGAAGATCAGTCACACAGTTCTGAGGGATGAATTGCTCAGGTGGTCTTGCACAGGAGCTCTGTGCCTGCTTGGGACTCTGTGCCACCCCTAAGCTGTGTTTCTCTGCTGTCTGCAGCCTGCAGATGTCCCCTTTGGGGAGAAATAAATAAGAACAAATGCAGCTGAAAGCAGAGGCCAGAAGAAGGATGGAGGTCTGTGCTGAGCAGGTCTGTGTGCACAGCAAGTGGACAGGCAGGGCTGGCAGAGCTGCTGCATGGCCCCTGCCACTGGGGCTCTTTGGGGAAGGTGCCGAGGGGCTGGGGCAGGTGTGGGCCCACCAGATCCGCCCTGGGCTTTGCACCAGACTCACCAAACAGAACTGAGCTTGTCCCTCAGACCCCCTCCTTTCCCTGGAGCCAGCATAGCAGTGGGAGCTCTGACTGACAGCTCCACATGAACTGTGGCTTTTCAGATGTACCAGGAGTGCTCTGATTTCGTCCATGTTTGCACCACAGTGAAGCTGCTTTATACAAAACAATTACCCAGCTCTGCTGCCACTAATGATGTGCTAACAAGTTCCTCGAAAACCTGGCTATAAATTTCACAGATTTTAAACTTTCAGATCCATTGCTTCTCCTATAATTGCATATTTAAGCTACAGCTTAGTGAAAATGTGTGTACACAAAGTAGTCCCACAGGAGGAGTCAATACTCCCCAGCAGTTTGGTCCCTGACTAGGGCTGAGGACACTGTCTGGGGACAACAGAGGTACTCAGGATGGGCTGGAGTGGTGGGAGTGCTGTTCATTCAGCACCTGGTGAGGGGCAGCCTGTCAGGGCAGCCCCAGGACTGAAGGGAAGGTGCTGCCTTTGCCCAGCAGGTGCCCCAGCTGCTCTGGACTGGAATCAAATCAGCCAGCTGGGACTGGAAACTGAATAATAGCTCATCTCTTGTTGCAGCATTTTCTGCAGGGAAAAGGATTGATAGCCATGACCTGGACCTGAATTTAGTATGGGGGCTTCCCCTGTGGGAGCAGGAGGGTGCAGAGCTACACAGACTGGGGAAGCTTTGGGTCCTTTTAGAGCAGGGCTGGAGAGAGGAAAGGCAGAGGGAGAGTTGAAGAGGTTGAGGTGAACATCAGTATGAAATATCAGTGAGACAGGTTTCCAGAGCTGAAGCTGCCATGTGAAAATGCACAGCACTTGGATTTTGAAGGCACCTCTTCTGCTAAATGAAGTAGGTACCCAGGCTCCTGCATGGCAGATCTGTGTCCTTGATTGACCATACAACAAGGGATGAGAAGGATTTATATGTATATTTTTATATATATATATATATATATATACACACAAAAATATCATATATACATAAAAATACAGTATGCATTATTGAGAGTGCACTGCATTGGGTCCCTGTCTGTCAGATGTGTGAGTCAGAGAGCAAAGCACTTGGATGGGAGGATTTTTTGCTTGAATCCTATTTTACAGCCTGTATGATGATGTCCTTAGAGAACACTGTCATCTTGTTGACAGCCCCTGGTGAAATGCAGACTAGAAGTGTGCAAAAGCAAAATGTTAGCAGATTAAAGCATCCAATTATGCCCAGCTAAAACAGAGACTTTTATCCTATTTTATCAGAAACTCTTCTGCTAACTTCTTTGCAAAATAGTCCCCAGAATACAAAATCACCCCACTTGTTTTGTGCCTCTGTGGCTGAGCTGCTGTTGAGGGAACATGAGGTGGCTGGAAATTATTTTGCTGCTGTGTAGTGACACCTCAGGTCAGTATGTTGGAAACAACTTACTGCCATGAAGTGGGCCTGAGCCTCACCTGATGGAAGCAGGTCTGAGTTGCTGTGCTACTGCAACAGAACCTGTTCTTAACCCCTAAGCTGGGTTTATTCTAGCACTAAGCAGGCCTAACTTTATAGCACCCATCCAGACTGCACTTGGATCCAGACAGCTCCTATCAGAGCAGTGTCACTGGGACAATGAGGCTGAGAAGTAAAATCCCAGTCTGTCTTTCAAGAGCCTTTCCAGATACTGACTATGTGGATAGAGAGGGTTAATAATCTGTGCACCTGAAGCTGGCTTTGCCCGTGGTGCCCTGGTGAAGCCTCACCATGGGGTGCAGGATGCTGCCCCTGGCTGCTGCTGGGACGGGGTGTGGGCAGAATATTGGTGGGTGATGGAGACCCCCACGGGCCCCTCTTGCCAGATGATGGTGAGGGCAGAGAAGGATGTGGGTGATGGTGGCAGCAGATGGAGAGGGGATGGAGGGTGTGGGCAGCTCACCTCAAAGGCAGGAGGGGTGTACGACTAAAGCTGTTGGTACAGGAACTGAGAAAGGCCACTAGATCAGAAACCAAAGGAGCCAGATAGTAAAAAGCCCTGAGGAAGCAAACTGTAAGCAGGAAAAAGAAAAGAAAGAAGAAAAGAAAAGGGAAAAAAAGAGAGAGAGAGAGAAACGAAAACACAGTGGAGTTGAAACAGGAGCGAGGTTGTACGGGAAAGGTTTCTACTGGTCAGGCTGGTTTTTAGTAGAGCTGGGGGCTTGCATGGTCTGCAACAAACCACTACAAATGGCACAGACCTTTGCTCTTGAGTCTGCTTTATTTTCTGTTGAAGTAGCCCTCCCTTGGTACTGGTTTTGGGAGGAGGCAGCTTTGTCTCCCCACTGACCCCAAGCAGAGCATCTCCAGGGCAGCTGTGGAACTGCCATGACTTTGTTTTTTCACCTTGGTGAAGAACTGGAATTTTAGCATCTCCTTCTTGATAGATCTTCAGAGTTGATACAAACAGTGCAGCAACAATCAGCACAACCTTGTTCTCCCACCTTTCTGCTCCATCATGGAAATGCACAGACACGCTGTGCCCACGTGCACCCAAGGTGTGCCTGCCTAGGGACACCTCCTGCACGGACCCCTCCCCACCCCGGGGCAGAGCAACATGCACATTTCCCATTCTGCCAGCAGGCACAGTCTGCTTCTCCATCTTAAATGAGTTTAGAGCTGTAGAATTAACTGCTCACAGCCAAAAGGGTCGGAGCAGGGAGGGGCAGCTCCCCCCAAACACCCAATCCTTGGATGCTCAGGCGGAGAACAGCACACACCCGCAGGGAGGGGGACAGTCCCCGCAGGTGGCCCTGGGGTCGTGTGTCCTGCAGCCCCTGCCCTGCCGGGTGCTCACCTGCCAGGCCTCCAGCTGCTGTGAGAGGTTCACCTTCTGCTGGATGGCATCCAGGAGCTGGCTGTTGAGGGACATCATGTCAATCTTGCACTTGGTCAGCTCCACCTCCACCGCGTTCTTCCTGCGGGGACAGAAATCCGCGCATGGCACCTCCTTCTTTATAAAAAGAGTCAGGCATATCTAAACAAGTCTACAATTTATGTCTTTCACTGGTAAGTCCCCACATCCAAAGGTGTTCACCTCTGTTGTATTCTGAACAATCTATCAATCTGAAGAGCGGGACAGACCTTTTGACATCTTTACCCTAAAAGCAGCAGATTTCTGATATGCACACTGTGAAGAATACAGAAAGAAAATAAGATACACTGCTGTGTAAGCTAATAGTGTGCCTGGATAATGTGCAAGATCTGACAATAAAATGGAGATCTAGAACAAGGTAAAATCTATATTCAAATATTTTCTCTTTTTCTTCTGTTTACATCACAGTTTGACACTGGCACAATACACTTTCATGGGGGCACTGGCATTGGGCCAGTATCAAACCATGGCAGTTTACATGCAGAGAAAACAAATGGTATGTGCTAAAAATCAAATTACTCGTGTCTGATTGCTTGATCAATAAATTGCAATATAAAACAAACATAAAAATCTCTTAAAGAGTACAATTCTGCTTTCACTTGGGACTTGACTGAAGGAAGGATCGAAGGAAGAAATGAAAGAAGATAGCTTATTACAGCATATACTTTTAAAAAATGACAGACTGTCAGAATTATTTGAATTAAATGTTAGGCTTTAAGGAAAGTTCCCAGTTTCAGTATTGTCCCAGCCCTTGAGAACACCTCTGCTGCATTTCTTCCCAGACATTTGGTGGACATTGAGCGTGTCATGCCATGGACAAGATTACCCAAAGAGCCCCAAATGCTCATGTCTGAGATGTTCCAGCTGCTCCTTGCTTGTGGAAAGGAATTGTCCTTCAGGATGGAGCAATTTCCTAAGCTGCCCAAGCTGGGAAATGCTGCTCATCACGCTGGGAGCACACAGGTAAGCACAAAGCTTAAGTTTTCAATTAACTGCTGTGTGATAGGAGAGTGTAACATGACTTGCTGGGAACCATCTTTCCTTGCAAACACTTTCGAGAGAAATAATTGCATCTTATTACTGTAGCTTATTCCTTGTCTTGTAATAGCTCCCTTGTGCTCCCCTGCAGAAGAGCAATTTGGGAATTTGTGTTTATATTCCAGGTACTGGAATATAAACACAAATATTCCAAGGTACTGGCTGCTTAACACTTCCAGGTGTTAGACTCCAGGTACTGGTTGCTTAACACTTGCTCTGAAAGGATCCTGTTTTCCTATTGCTTCCCATGTTGCCAAACTTCAGCTTCAAGCAAAAATTTTCCACACCAGATGTCTGCCTTGGGCAGTGATTTTATTTCTGTTCAGAGTTAGGGATTTTTGGGGGGATGGGTTGAACAAAAGCAACTTAACCCTTGGGCTGTGAGGTGGGAAGAAAATCACGAGCCTCCTCAGGCAGCAACCAGCCCACTCGGTCTGGGAGGGATGTTTTCACTTCAGTGACAAGATGCTCTTGTCTGCTTTCCCTTGCTGCCACTCTCAGCTCCTCAATCGCCCTCTCCCGTGGCTCCTGCACTGCAAGACAGCCAGCCCCAGACTTGGTGCTTTGTCCAGCAGGGTCACAGTGAACTGGGGAAGCTGTGCCCTTCCACTGCGGGCTGTGGTTTGAGCACCTGAAGCAGCCTTTCATTGCCTTTTCACTGCTGCTGGTTGGGTGTTTGCAGGATTGATGGCAGCAGCAGTGTTGCCATAGCCACGGCAGAGCCAGCAGCCCACAGGAACATCACAGCTGGGATGCTCCTCTGCTGGCCAACAGATGGAGGTGTGACAGAGGACAGCCGTGGCAGTCTGGCAGCCAGCTAGCCCAGCAAGGGCAGCATGGCTGATGCAGCCACTCATAAAAAGGGATGCTGCAGGCTGATTTAGCTCCTGCACCCTCAGAGGTGCAACCCTCTCCTGCTCCTCCTCTTGTCCAGGGCTCTTCCCCTAAGAAGCTGGACTGGTGGTGTCCTGGCCCACCTGTTTGTTGAAGGGATTATCAGATGAATCCTTTCTAGAGGGGTAAAGGTGTCTGTCCATCTCCTCGGGAATTTTGGCAAGCCCAAGGACAGAGCTGAGGAAGGGGGATTTGGGGTATGGGGGAGCAGAACTGCACAGATCTGTAAGGAGGATGGGCAAAATAAAGAGCCAAACCAGTGGGAAAATCCCAAAAGGAGAACCAGAGAATTACAGGACATGCAAAAAGACTATGGAACAGGAAAAGAGAGGGAGTGACCAGAGGAATGGCTTAGGGAAGATGCCCAGGCAGGCTGTAATGGGGATGGCCAGGAAAGCAGGGCTGTTTCTCTGGAATAGCAAAGGAAGAAATATGTGACAAATAGGGCAGACCCAGTGTTTCCATTTGGCTCCCTAAGTCCTCTCCTCCCTGCTGTGACTCACAGCAGCACTAGGGATGGCACAAACACGGCTCACAGAATGCTCCTCAATGCCCCCAGTCCAGCCGTGGGGCAGCTCTGCCTTTAGCTGCTCCCAGGCTCCGGGCAGCACTTCCCAACGCCACCAAAGCCACGACATCACTGTCACAGCTGTGGAGAGCAGGAGAAAGCCACCCCAGAGGCATCTCTGGCCGTGGCACTCCTCAAGCGCCGCCGGTGCCACTCACTTGGCGATGGCCTCGTCGCGGTCCCTGATGGCCTGCAGGAGCCGCTCGCTCGCCTCCTTGTCCTCGGCAGCGCCGCGCAGCCGGTCCCGCTCCTCCCTCAGCGTCGTCATCTCCACACTCAGCAGCGTCACCTGCGGGCAGAGCGAGCCTGTCAAACCCGGGGCTGCTCGGGAAAATGCACCGCAAGTGTGTGGGGAAAAGCCACATGGGCCAACGTGCAGGCTGAGAGCTCCCCTGGTCACAGAAAAAGCTGTGTCTGCTGAGTGGGGCTGTTAGCGCTGGTGCCACCCTCCATGAAAGGTGCTCGGGGATGCCGACCTGGGCAAGATGTGTCACCAGGATGGCCTCAGTGACATGCAGAAACAGCACTGAAAGCTGTGCAGGGCAGGACCCACCTGTGACTTTGCTAACACTGCTGCATCAGTGCTAAAATGCTGCCCCTCTCCAAGCAGCTTGTCTTGCAGTTTGCACACATCCTGTGAGTCTGCCTGTTGTAATTCTGATCTTTCCAGGGTTAAACTATTGCTAACATAATTTACCAGCAAATAATATTTTTTGAAGGGACCATTACGTCTTCTGAAGTAATATGAAGCTGTAGACAAAGAATGTGAAAATTCTCTTTCATGCCATGGAAGGTGTTACTGGCACATCTTACAATTTTAATTAGACTTTAAAATATGTCTGGAGTCTTTAATAGTCTGAGAAATGATCTATCGCTTTGGTCCTGTGCAGAGTGAGTTAATAGGGTGTGAAATCATGCAAGGATTGCATTAGCACAGCTTCATAATATTTCATACACATTTAATTTCTTTGTCTAGGGCACACACATGCTCTGTTACACTACTCCACCACCTGGAACCCCTTCCAGTGTTTGACCCACGTCCTGCCTCTAAATGCAGCTCAGTAGTGCTTGAATCCTCAAAGACATCTTTAAATAGAGGGCAGACAGTCAAAAAGGGCTGATCACATCCAGGGCGTGGGAGGATCTGCTGTTAGTGAGGCACGGCTGGGCCGGGGGCAGGAGGGTGTGAGAATGCACCCTGTCTGTGCAGAGACTCCCCACGGCACTGGGGGGCTGTGCTGGGGCTGCCAGAGAACCAGGGAGCTGTGCCAGGGCTGCAGGGGACTGGGGAGCTGTGCCCTCCCCCAGCCCTACATGGGGAGCTCCTCAGAGCAATGATGTGACAGACAGCAGTGCTGATGGGGTGATGTAAAAGGTGCTGAGCACTTCTACAGAAATTTCAGGGGACAGAGCATCCAGAGGCCCAAAACATGGTGTTTGGGATTTTAATTGGCTGTGTCTGTGCTTCAGGTAAGAATGGGAGGAAACAAACAGGCAGAAGGTGTGAAATAGCTTCTCACTGTAGACAGAGAAGGGGATGGCTCCTGTCTCCACCTGCTCACCATGCTCTTGGGCAGGAGCAATGAATGTGTGTGATGCCACAAGATCCTAAAAGCCATGTAGAAGCAGCTCCCCTTTGATTGTATCAATACCAGTGCCAGAACAGAAAGAAGAGGAGGCAGCAGAGCACTGCTTCCCCCGGGTGGACCAGATTTCCACATGCATCAATTTTCTGTAGCACTGAACAGAAGACAATGTTGCCTCTTGAATAGGTGGTGAGAGTAATTATTAACCTGCAGCAAGTGTGAGGCTGGATAACAGGCAAAAGCTGTGGGAGACATGTACTTGCTGTGGGAGGCTGCAGTTCCTCTCTGAGAGTAATGGCTGCTGCATTTGTAGCTATGCCCCATCTTTCTCCACATCACACAGAGGTGTGAGAAGAAAACAGAACTGCAGTCCTCCCTTTGCTTACAAATATTCAGAGCTTTGGTAGCTGAGGACCCCTAAAAGCACACCCAGGGTTCCAAACTTGCAATCCAAGGCTGGTCTTCTGGTCCCTCCTGGCTGGGGAGTTTGGGGAGATCAGACAAGCCTATAATCTGTGAATAAGCCTCTAAAGGTGTCTGTCAGCACTGCCAGGTTGCAGAGGTTGAGCCCTTGTCTCCTCCATCTCAGGTATGTTTAAAGGCAAGGGAAGTTTGTGTGTGGTGTACAGGACTGCAGCATGGCAGAGCAGTGTCTGGGCTTATGTCTCACTGGGGACAGAAGGCTGGACCTTCAAAAGTGTCTTCTGTGGTGGCACAGTGCTGAGAGGAGCAGTCCTAGGGGAAGGATGGGCTCCAGGGCTGCTCCCCTCCCACACTCTGCCCCATCAGCTGCTGTGGAGGCAGAACATTCCCACCCTCACACAAGTGCAGGCACCCCTGCCAGGGTATTTACTGATGCTCTCACTCTTTTCCCTTGGGTGTCATGGTGGGAGCTCCCACATCCCTACACAAGGCTGTCAGAGCCCAGGTTGTGCTGACTTTCTGAACAGGGCTGTGTTTTCCTATTTACTCTCCAAAGGCTGATACAGCACTGCTGGGAAGACCTGCCAAGGACATTAACCCCATTCCCTGCTCCAGTGCAGTTGCTGCTGCTTCTGCTGCAGCCTCCAGATCCCTTCAGCACCTGGAGTCTTGTCCCACAGAGACAAGCACTGCCAAGCACCTCTTTGGATGCCTGTGTTCACTTCCAGCTCTGGGCACAGGGCCTCAGACACAGATGATGCTGGGTGGGGGTGCAATGGGATTCTGTGCCTTGGGTATGGAGTTGGTGTTGGGGTGGACCATTCCTGGCTGTTGAGGTTGCCTCAACTGGTCCCTGGGGTGCTGCCTGGTGCTAGAATTAGGATTCTCTGGGAGTGCTTTTCTGAGGATTTTGTGATGCTGCTGTGGAAGAGGTCAAGCCCTGCTCCATGCACAGCAGACCAGCACCTTTATATCCATGGAATGGTGCACACACCCCTCACAAGAGCTCAGTGCAGCAATTCAGGCCAGCCTGGACACTTTCAAGTTTCCAGTACCCCGTATCAAGAAGCCTCATACTTTGAGGTCTTCTGCTGAGAAGAATTTAATTAACAGAGTCTGGCTAAAAAGTGGACTGAGAGAAAGGCCTACAGGAAGTTTGGCTGCTTGAGATGATGCTTCAGATGGGCCCCAGACAATTTCTCAGAAACTTTAATCCTAAATGCTTAAATCCTCTGCATTTGGTTTAACAGATCTCCCTCATCCAACCATTTTGGCCTAAATCCTCCTGGGTTATTTATGTTGGTCTCTTTGATGGAAGGCATGTGTTGGAGGATGAACACTGCTGTTACAAGACCACATGTAAAGTGTGGGAGTTGCTAACCTGGCTGTGCAGTCGCTGCAGCTCCTCCAAACTCTGCCTCAGTTTCCCCCGTTCTCCCTCCATTAACTCCCTCAGGGCTCGTGAATCCTCACTGGTTCTCCTGATCTGCTCCTCTAAGGTGTCGTCGTCGCTTCGCCGAGAGCTCTGAGAGCGGGAGAGAAATCTCTTGCTCAGATTTCACTTTAAAAAAGGCAATTGTATTAATTTGGCACCAGTATGGGATGAGGGTGCTAAACAATGAAAAAGAAAATGTGAATGTGACTTTGGCAGATTTTTTTGTTTCCTTATACCTCCACCACCAAGGTTGCTCAACCAAGGGTAGTGCTTCCACACATGATGCAAAGAGCATGCAGAGCTTGGCATAAACCAAATTTACAGAGACCTACTGCCCATTTGGTAGCCCATGTGGCTACACTCTCAGTTTGCAGACCTTTTACAGGACCCTCTACATTTATTTAACAAATACAACTTCATCTCTATACTCAGCCTATGGATACTTAAATGAGGAGGGTGAGTACTCCCTCACAGCTCCCTAAAGGGGCTACACTGTTTTCCTCATCGCAGCACCCCAAATAAGCACTAATGGCCATGCAACCAGCTTGTAGGGAATGGGACAGGCCTGATTTGAGCCACAACAGAAAGTGAGGTGTTTTGTTGCAATTCTGCACTTCTGTGGATGCTGAGTGGTCCCTCCACGCCATCCCCTCCTGCCTGGGGACCACATCCTACAGACATCATCTTGCGCTAGCAAAACCCTTAACCTGCCATGGATTTGAGTTTGGCAGCTCCAGCCAAGACATTTCTACCAATGACAATTCACAGGGACATTCCTGACATAGGGGTTAAAATGTTTTTGTGATACTATTGTTAATAAAGCAAGGTTAGGAAAATCCCAGAGGAAATAACCAAACTGTGATGTGTAAGGCAATCTGCAATATTTCCATGTTAAAACTCTAACTTACTGAAAATCTCAAAGTAAGCCTACTTTTATTAATTTTCCAGAACGACTCCCAGGCCAATGACAGTTGTACGAGCTTGAAACTTTAGGTGGTCTAAGCACTCCAGGCTGCAACCCCACACACTTGGCTCTTGGCTGACCATCTGAGACACAAAGATTTGGCTGTGCCCTGTGACTGCCCATCTCTGCGAGCCACAGGGAGAGCCCAGGGCCTTCAGGATCCAGCAAGCTCCAGGCCAGGGGACGTGCCCGAGGCCAGGCACCAACTGTGCCTGTGCCACCAACTCACCGTGGAGTCTGCCCCGTCCAGCACGTTCTGTATGAGCCTCTTGAGCTCGCTGAGGGCGGCGCGCAGGCTCCCGGCCGGCACGTCTTTGGCTGAGGAGGTTTCTGAGGACTCGTCCATGGAGGAGTCGGTGGACACGGCCGAGTCGGCGCTGTCGTTGCCCCGCAGGTGGGAGCACAGGTACCGCACTTGGCAGTAGGCCTCCCAGAGCTGCAGCCTCAGCTGGAACAACACAGCCTGCCATTAGCCAGGGCTGGCAGGGCCATGGAGAGCCTCCCTCCATGGCCAAGTGAAGCTGTGATTCCAGCCCTCACAAATATTTTGTTGATTTGGAAATGGATGCAAAGGTTTACTTTCACGTGTCAAAAGGGTTTTGATGCCACACCCCAATCCCAATTTTCTGGCCTCTGGTTCAGCTCCAAATCCAGATCAAATGCATTAAACTCCCTTTTGCTCTGGGACTGGTCACAGAGGGCCGTGGGCTTTCCCAGAGGCTGGAGGGCAAATACCTGTTCTCGTTCTTGCTCCAGCTCCTCTGCCTCCATGCTCTGCTCTATCTCAGAGAGCAGAGATGTGCTGGTTGTGTTGAGGTTTTGGAGACTTTTCTCCTCGCTGAGCTCCTCCACCTTGCCCTGCAGCTGCCGGTAGGACAGCCTCACCTCCTGGAGCTCCAGCTGGCTTTGGTGCAGCTTGGGAAGAAAATCAAGGAATCAGAAAAATATTAATGGAGGCAATATGGACTGGATCAATCTCTTGGTTTGTGAGGGAGATGGGAGGGAGGAATGAGTGACATAAAACAGGGTTTCCAGCCAGGAGGAAAGTACTCTTGGCTGGTATTGCTGTTTATTGAAGCTTAATAATCTCCAAGTGTCATCAGACACTGTTTAGAATCCAGAATATCCAGAAAGATAAAAATAGCAGATTAATCAGCACTAAAATGGAGAACATTGTGAAGAAGTTGGGACTCAGGTAAAGAAATTTGCTGAAAACAACACAGCAGGAAGTGGATCCAAAAAGAAAGTGCTATCCACATTTTTTTTTAAATATACAAATATACGTTTGGAAAAAATACTCAGGGTTGTTTTGCAGAGCTGAGGATCCAGTGGTTGGTAAACCACAGAAATGAAATGGAAAAACCTAGCTCTGCCCTAAGCCCCAGAGGCGCCAAGCTTGTTTTCTGGGGAGTGACATTTGGTGATTCATGGCCATGAACACCATGGAGATTGTTGGGAAACCACCTGAGCACTGGGATCTAAGAGGCCAGTGACTGCCCTCTGGAACAGCAGGATCTAGAGAAGCCCCTTTTGAAGCCAATTCTACTCTTAAAAAATTAAATAAAATGAACTGTAACCAGAGTCCTCTGATTCTTTTTGCATTTACCTTATTTCCCCAGTACCCTGCCCCACTTCCTTGCTCAGATCTCCCTCCTAAGCTGCTCTTTGCTGTCAAGATGCCTCATTGATGCTCCTGTTACCTGTCTTCATGGGGAACACCCAGCACCTTGCTTGCTGCCATTCTTGCATGAGCCAATTCATTGTTCCAGTTCTGTCTGCCAGTTTATGGCCAATTTTACCCCAAATCATGACTTTTACTGCATCTCCCCATCCCCTCCCTGCGTCACTGCTGCCTCCTCACCTGCAGGTCCTTGTCATGGCTTTGTCTCTCCAGGATGAGGACGCGGTCCTGCAGCTCCTCCACGGTTCCCTGGAGCAGGTCGTTCTCCTCCATCATGGCACTGAGGCGATGCTCCAGCTCCCGCTTCCTGTCCGTCAGCATTTTGATCTGCAGGGCAAAGAGAGGCCCCGTCAGACTGTGCAGGGACCAGACAGGAGAGACACCACATTCCCAGGAGAGAAATGAAACAGCAAAAAGCAGAAGGATGTACACAGATGTTCTGTACCTGTATGAGAGAAACTACCTCTGTGTGTGGTTTAAAGCCTAGGAAAGCTCTGAAAGGAAATAATCCATCCTCCTTCCCCAGGCTGCAGGGCCTGCTCCAAAGGGGTTGGGTGTGCACTGGCAGGTCAGGGAGCAGGCAGGAATATTCAAGGGTATTAAGTGGAGACCACCCCTGCCCATCCTTTGAACCTTAACATTTGAAAGACTGGAAAAACTAGTTACTTTTCCTGGCTGGTCCTGATGGTGGCATTTTCTCCTGTATGGGTGCTGGAGATCACAGGGAGAGCCAGCAGGATCCAGGGAGAGCCTGTGGGATCCTGCTCCCTGCAGGGCTGTGCCACAGCACTGCCCACTGCTGCTCTTAATTGGTGTGTGCTCATCAGGCCCTCACCAGGGATTTTTCTGTCTTTTCACTTGTGAAGACTCCTTTCTGTGCCATGCTTATTTTTAGCCTCCCAGTGATCGGTTGCCTTTAAAATTGGTTCATTTCTTTTAATTGTCAAGGGCAGTGGTTTCAGGCGAGGGACAGTTTGCCAAACAAACCCTCCGTGACTCAGTTAGCTGGGAACGGTGCAAGGGATGAATCAGCACTAGCCAAGGTCACTTCTTCTTTAACCAAGAAAAAGGAGCCTTTTCCCACATTAGTACACACAGGATCTCGGGGGTCTGGTGTGCCAGCCATCCACCAGTCCACTATCACCCTAAATATTCCCTGTGGCCTCCTTTCAGTTCATGGAGTGTAGACAAATTCAGCAAATTCCCACTGTTTTCTTGGCCTCTTTGGGACCTTGACTCTTTGCTGCTTTCCAGGTTGCTGGAAAGGTTTGGCTGCATAAAGGAATACCAGCCAAGTATGTGGACTTGCTATTTCTACAGAGTAAAGGCTGCTGGAGGTATTGGAAAGCTGCTCTGAGGTGACTAATGGTTTCTGAGATGTCTCTGCCCACCACCATCATGATTTGCGTGGGTTGGAGAAAGAAAAATAAGAGGTTTAATGGAGAGATTGTATTAAGATTTCATATTTGGTGGGCAGACCAGTAATGAACATGCTGTAAATAACAATACAACATAAAAAACACCAATCTGCCACGAGCCCTGGACCATGGGAAAGGCATAGGGAGAAAGGGTTTGGAAAGCAAGAGACAGGTGAGGAGACAAGGTGTGGCATGCATGGTGACAGGCATGCATGGTAACAGCAATGCACTTGCAGACAAAGCCTTTCCAAGCCTCCATACTTACTTCAAGGACTTGCTGCTCCACACCAAGGGGAGGGGAAGAAAAGGCGAGGGACCAGCAAGGAGCAGGTGGGAGCGGGAGAAAAGAAATCGAGAGATTTTAGCAAAAGCTCTTCCAGACAGCTTTTAAATAAATGAAGTGGTCAGATAGTAGAGCTGGACATCTTCTACCCATCTAGTTTCTGCCTATGTGATCCCCAGTGACCCTGTCAGGGAAGGGGAAAGGAAGGAAGTTGTCTCATTCCTGCAAATGTACCTGACTTAAACCAGGCAGGGGCTCCTTGCTTTCCCAAGTGCATGGCTCAGAGGCAAGAGAGGATTGCTGCTTTCTTTGCAAGCATGAGGAACAGAGGAAAAAAAACCCTGCAGACCTTCCCACCATGCCTACCAGAGTTTAGTCTGTACAGGGCAGCAGCCCTGCAAGAGCACAGCCATGGTTTGGCTCCTGCAAGATCCTTCTCATCTGTTCATTTTGCAGGAATGCTGTGGCTGAGGCAGCACTGGAAGGTCCCTGAGCCAGCCCAGCCAGAACACCATGGAGCAATCCTTGCTGGGGGAGTCACTGCCCCGGTGCTGCCATCCCTCTGTGTTTGCTCAGCTCAGAGAGGGTCACTCCACAAACCCCAACAGCCCTGGCTGCTTTGTGCAGGAGGGAGGCAGGCGACTCACCTCGGCCTGGAGGCTCTCCAGGCGCACGATGTGCTGGCTGCTGGAGGAATTCTTCTCCCTGAAGTCCTCGCGCAGGGTGTGGACCTGCAGGGACAGCTGCCGCTCCACCTCCGACGCCTGCAAGGAGACACCAGCTGGAGTTACCCCATGGACCAAAGCAGCCCTCTCCTCCTGCCCAGGGAGAGCTGCCCAGATAGACCTTCTGCACAAGCCCAGTTTCAGCAGAAATTCTGAATTTTGCATAGTTTGGGTGAGTGAAAATCTCATCCTAGATAGACACTGGGGAGAGCTGCCATTTACACCATGTTGATTTTTCCCTTGGGGTAGCCAAGAAGACATAGCCCATATTTTTTTTCCACTGTAAAAAAACATGATGACTCCTGTGTCCTAAAGGAAATTCATTTTGCCTTAAAAATTGTAGACTAGCTGGGGTTGAGGACAAGACCAGGAAATACTCCTATTAGATTTACACTCTCTTCACCTCTGAACATTGGCACTGCTCTAATATAACAAGTACTCTTTGCCTCTGATCCAGCTCCTGTCAAGGCCAGATGGAGAAACATCCACTCCACGTGACTGTCAGTGAAGGATCCCTGGGCTTGTCCCTCTCTCCCATTCTGAAGCAGGATGCCCCCCTTATGCAGGGTGGTTTGAGGACAGCAGAAAGGTCATTCCCACTGCAGGATCCAGGCTTGGCAGCTCTTACAAATGACAGCTCAGACATGTCAAGCACTCTCCAGGCAGCTTTATGGCTGATTTTTACATGTGAACACACTTGTTTAGGCTTGTAAGACAACATAAGGTTTTTATGACTAAACCCTACAGAGACAGCAAAATGGATAGTTTTCTTTTAAATTAGCTTCCATCAGGTTCCATCACACTTAGGCACAGAGCTCCAACTATGCCACATGGGCTGGGACTGAGGTGATTGCCCCCAGGAGGTGGCATTGCTGTCCTCCTTGGGGTGTGTCCAGTGGCAAAAGCCAAGTGTTTTGGACAGGGAGGTGAGATGGGAGGAGGGATTGGAGTCAGCAGCTGTGGGCAGGTTGGGGAATGCATCTTCAGGTCTGCCAGGTGTGGGTCTGGATTTTCTCCAGGTGCTCTGACAGTGCCCAAGGCAGAGCTTCACCAAAGGGTGCAATGACTCTGCTCTAGCAGCTTGTGACTGGAGCAATGGGCACACAGACCCAACCTGAGCTGCCCACAAAGGCAGCTCTGCTCCCTTTTAAAAATGGTCCCTTATTTTGCACAGTCTACAGCAAAATATTCCAAATCAGAAGCATGAAATAAAAGGCTGTTCCAGCTCCATCAAGTGGAGGAAACTGGAGGCCTCAGCACTGTTTGCTAGGAGGGGCAGCAGCAGACAGAAGTGTGGCCACCAAATCAGGCTCTGACCACTGGCTTCTGAAAAGAGAAATGGGTTCCAATAACAAGAAATAATCTTGTTTACCAATTGGTTTTTAGTTCCCCTCTTATACTATTTTTCACTCTTCTTTAAAGCCCCATATCAGAACCCTTTGCATATTGCCAAATGGATTTAATAAAGCTTCTTTGCTTGGGCAGGATACACTAAATATAATGACAGCACAGCACTATAGGAAGGGGCTGGTTATTTTTCTTCCCTTAAGCAACTATAGGTTGCAAAGCATCCTGAGCAGCTATTAATTGGTGACACTAAAGAAGATGGATGAATTGTGCTTTTCTTGAATGATTCACTTGCTTTTGTAATGACTGCTGAAACATCTTCATGCTGAAACACTCTGCAGGAGCTATCAAGGATGAAAAAGCACCAGATGAAAAGCACCAAAGGATTTTGCCTGCAAGATGCTGACCACACTCCTAAGGAGCTCAAGTGGCCCCAGAGGAGATGACACACCAGTATTTGATAGTTCACTGTGTAACATAATTTATATGCTTGAAGAATTCTACACACAGAGAGTATATAAATGTACAACAGGGCAGTAAGGAAACAAGGCAGTATTAATGGCATTGTAAAAACCCCTGGTAGGAGAATATATAGCTGCTCCCCATGCCCAGACAGGAGCAGGTGAAGGGATGAGCTGCAAGGATGATTCAGATTGTGGAAAGTCTGTTATACGAAAGGAGTCTAAAAAAAGGATGGCTTGTTTTATCTCATGCAGTGAATGCTGAGAGAGGACTCCCTATAAATACATCACGGATGAGCACACAGAAGGGAGAAGCGCTATTTAAGCAGAAGCACAATTTTGGCAGAAAAGAAAGATGTGAATAAACCGGATAAGAGTATATTAAGGCTGGCAAGAGGAAGATTTCTACATTTCCAAGGACCTGCTGTAGGATTCCTCTTCCTGCACCATTACAGTAGTAGAAATGGTGGCAAAAAAATTAACTTTGTAATGGAGCTGGGTCGCTTTATCATGCAGCTTCTTTCAGAGGGCTGCCTGTGACAGAAGGGAAATGAATTGACCTCAAAGGTCCTCTCCAGTACCAGGCTGCTTGCAGGACTGTAAGACTTGTATTCACAGCATTAAATCATCATCTGGAATTTATCTATGTGCTGCCCAGCTCACAGACTCACACATCTTATTCCCACAATAGGACTCAGTTACTGTTAGTATTTAGAGCCCTAAAGGCAGACAGGATGTCACAGTGTCACCTCAGTGAACGCCACTTGCATCCTACCTCATGCAATAGAGAAAAGTAAAAATAACACTTGCTTTAGGCTCACACAGTGCAGAAAATACTCTCTGACTAGCTGTTCAGCAGAAGTAAACAGAAATGACTGTATTTTGTGTTTCCCTCCACAGGCTAACTAGAAACAGTCTTCATTCATTTTTTCTAGACATGAAACAGTCTTCTGAGCTGAGCTCTGCTCATGGAATCTTCCTTGTCATGCTACATTTGTTTCAGAGGTTATTAATCCTGCTGCCAAACTACCCTTTCTAATCGATTGTAACATACAGATTTTAACATCACCTTGCATTAATTTGTGAAAGCCACCTTGACAGGGCCCAGTATTTCTCAGGCTTTATGGTGTATGTTCAGACAGTGCCTGCTTCAGTCCTCAGCACTGCTGTCGGTGTGCACCTGCACATGTGTGTTTTAAACCATGAGCTCCCCACTGATTACTTCTAACATGCTCTTTTTACTTAGTGACATCAGTGAAGATGCAACCTTCCATCTCCATTTCCTCTTTAATGCTCAATTATGGCTCTTGCTGAATGGAAGTGAGTTTGTTCTGCCTCAGCCAGCCTGTAGGGCTTTCTCTTCTCCATCGGTGTTTCCTAAACATTAAAAGCTAAATCTTTTGTGGTTCTGTCAATCATTTAGCAATGCACTGATTTCGCTAGAAACAAGTAATACTCTTTGTAGAAAGGCAGACATATATTGCCCAACATCACAGCTTTGCTCTGTAGTTAAAAATGAATTAATTTCCTCAGTATGGGCAAATTGGCCAACGCAGCCGCCAGGCAAGATTGGAAACATATCTGCAAAAGCATAGACATCAATTCACAATTAGATATATCCAATCAACTGTGAGATTTGTTTTCTGGTCTTCAGGCAAGGTTTCGATGAGATTTGGGCAGTGCAAAAAGAGCAGGAGGACATTTTGGCTTCTGCTCTAATTAAGAGCTTTTCATCATTGCAAACTTGATTAAGTTTCCTTCGTGATTAATTCCCAAGTGTTAAAATACACAAAGATCTACATGTGTAGATCTTTGGCAGAAAAAGATGCTTGCCAGTTACGAGAACTCCATGAGGTTTAACATCTGGAATGTATGAGGAATAAATACATAAAACAAATATAGATAAATTGGACCACTGATGTTCCGGTCAAGGGGGATCTTTGAGAAGTCAGGCATGGACTGTGACAAATTAATGGCCTGTAGGTTAGTCTTAGTCAAAGAAAACCTTTCTCTGGGGTAAGAGTTGATAAATAAAGCTAACTGATTACAAAATACCTAGCTGTAAGTCATGTCACAAGGAAAAGGAGAATGGAAAAAGTTTAATAGACTGTAGCTGGGTGGAGAAACCAATGTTTCCATACGATTTACTTCTACAAACAAGATTATTAACATTTAACAAAGGATATTGAAGATTTTCTTGCCTAAAATAGCTAAGAAAGAGAAGTCCTAATTAGTGCTAAATTTGTAACACTCAGGAGAGCGTGTTACCCCTTTTATTAATTTGCTAATAGCTGAGTTCAAGGGACTTCCAGTTCTCACTGTGGTCCCATTAACACTTCAAACCACTAATTGCTGCCTCCCCTGGCTGCAGGTTCCTGGATTCCCAACTCTTCTCTGGAAGGAAAATATATTTGGCTACTATAACCAGAGCAGGAAACAACAACAACAAATTGCTTTAGAGTAATAATTGACAAAAAAATTGTTAATCTGGCTTCTGAGGGAAGTCCCAGAGGATTGGGATTGCTGTCTTGCCACTGCAGCCAGCATCCTGGTGCTGGAAGAAGCCTGGTTTTCAGGGATACTTGATCCATGCCAATAAATTGGCTGTTTCCCAGCCTTTGGCACATTGGCACTATAAGCCACCATCAATATTTTGCACACCTGGAAGTTGCTCAGTTTGGGATTCTTTGAGAGGTTTTCAGCAAAGCTTTGAATGCAGGTTAACTCCAAATTGTTATTTGAAACATTAGCCTATCCAGGAAGTTCTTACACAACAGAGGTGCTTACATTCACCACCTCCTGAAGCCTTCAGCTTTTATTTGCTGATTGATGTGCCCAGAGGGATCCCCTGTGGAATTCTCTGTGGAGAAGAGCAGTGGCACCCTGGTGGGCTGGCCAGATGCCCACCCAGCTGCTCTTACCCCCCTTCTCAACAATGGGGGAGAAAATAAGATTTAAAAGCTTGTGGGTTGAGACAAAGCCAGGGAGATTACACACTATTAGGGAAATTTGAAGTTAAAACAGTGACCAGTAAAGGAAAAGGCAAAGCTCAGACCAGCCATTGCCTGGGACTGGATTAGCAATGGGGATTTTTGTGGTGAGGGAGAGGATGGGACTGTACTGAGGGTGGATATTGCTCACCCTGGTGGGGTTTTGATGGTGCTGATTCCTTTGTGCTGTGAGGGTTTTTTTGGGGCTGATGTCATCAGTGGAGCTGTGAAGGGTGTGTGGCGAGTGAATATTTTAATGACCATTATGAAATTAGCATTTTGCTGAGGCAAGAGGTGGAATTTATTTGCTGCAGGTGCCCAGGCACGGCTGGGGGGCTGAGAGACCCTCGGGGATGAGGCTGCCCCAGGGTGGACATGGTGAGTTCCACCCAGCCCCTCTGTGGGCTGAGCCTGTCATTCACCCCCTCTGGAAAAATGCACTCAGGAAAGGACAGAACACCTTCTGCCAGTGACAGCTGAGGTAAAGAGTGTGTGAAAAAGCCTCGTGGTTGAAGAAGGAGTAGGAGGGGGTTTGGCTAGGCCTTCTCCAGAGACCTCTCCCAGTGCAGCACAGGACACTGGAGCTGGGAAGTGCTGGTGAGGGCCAGCACTGCCCCCATCCCTGCCAAAGGGGGAGTGGGGCTGAATCCTCCTCCTCACTTCATCCTTCACTCTGCTACTGCCCAGGCTGGGGGATTTAAGGCTGATGAGCTTTCCCTCTGGCAGGAAACAGGCTGCCACAGGCCAGCTCCATTGGGTGGGGGGCCCTACACTGACAACAGGGCAGGGGGACAAAACAGTAAACAAAAGAATGTTATTTTAATGTTATTTTTACACAATAGCAAATGGATCTGTCAAGAAAAAAAGGAAAGCAGAGATCTTGATCCAAAGGATTGCCAAGGCAAGGAGACTCAGTAATGGAGGAAAGGCACTATTATGCCTCTTTTATAAGCATCAGGCTGGGGACATATTAGTGATGGGAAAAGCCTCATGGCTGCAGCATTAAACCTATTCTGAGAGGATTCTGAGAGACAAAGGGCAGCAGTGGCAGCCTATGCTAAGCTCTGCACTACTTCCACAGTTTTGACATTCTGGAAATACAAGAACACAAGCTTTCATTGCTTGCATGAAAGTGAGAAATTTTTGCTTCAGATTTCTTCCCTTTCCTGTCTGTAGGACAAGTGGGAAATGCATAGTGTGTCCTTTGACCTCACTCCTATTTACCTGAGTTTTACCATAAAAAACCCCAAGAATGTGTTTCCTCTCACCAAGCCCTAGCTGTGCAGTGGGTGGCAATGGGTTAATGCCAAGCAGCTCTGAGGCCTCACACCTGGGAGGCAGAGGCCCAGCTGGCTGAAAGAGAGAGCAGGGAGCCCCTGGGGCTTTGCATTTTGGGCTGGAGTGGTCTAGCACCTGCTTCATGAGGTGCAATTAAGAATAGAGATATTTAGTTCCTTGGTGGAAACATCTAAAAACCTTGGCTCTTCTCAGGCTGAAGCAGGATTTCTTGTTTTTGGAAGGAAAAGTGTTTGCATTGTATGACTCTGGTTGCTTCCTATACTTCTGGTGACTGGAGGACTGTAACTGTGGCTAGAGTTGCAGAAAAGCTACTGCTGCTTTTTTTATTTTCAAATGCCCTTGAAAAGTCCTCTTAACAAAGATGGTGGACTTTTGCTGCATCACTAAGCAAAGCGTGCAAAAGTAGATGGGGTTTTCCTGGCAATGTTCTTTTTTTCCCCTCCTGTAAGATTAGGTGATATATCAGAACCAGTGTGCAAGGCAAGCATCTGAATGCTTTGGAAAGAGCTTAGGGGGATGAATGCAAAATGGTGGCATTCATCTTGTCTCTTAGTAAGTGTTCAGGTACCTGACTGATTGAGGCCAAAAACCATTAGCTTGGGCTAAATCAATTTACAGGATTAGGAACTGCAAGGGCAGTTGGTGCCATATGGGGGTAACTCTACTTGGGTGTAACATTTCCAGGTCTGTTATTTGAATGAAAGAAAGAGCTTCACAAGTGGCTGGGGGCTGTTTTAGGAGGTGCTTAAACACGAGCCTCCCTTTTTTTTTTTTTTTTTTTTTTTTGTGGTTTATTCTTGACCTAAACATTTGGCTCTTGTGGAGAAGAAAATAGAGTGTGTGGAAAAATGAGTCAGCCAGCTTCCTGTGGGAGGGACTGCAGGAGGCACGATGCTTTGAATGCTGCAATAAATTAGCACTGGAGATAATTCAGAGGACAAAGTGTGCCTGGAGGACACGCCATGCTAAGTAGTGCACGAAGTGGCTCCTGCTCTCAGTGTGCAAATCCTGCTTTGCAGAAGAAGTGTGGGAGATGGGACAGCTCTGCACTGTGTCTGTTGTGGGGCTCTGCACAGAGAGCTGAACACGGGCTTGCTGGCAGCTGCTTGGCTCCTGGATGGTGAGGATTAGGGTAATAATGTGTGACACCATGTCTGGTTCTGCAGGGATGCTGCACATCACCTGGAGTGAAGCATTTGTTATCTACTGCACGTGGAAGCAGAAAGGCTGCAATAATCAAGTCTGGTGGAGCTGAGAGGAATCACCATGTTAATTCACTGCAGCACAGCCTGGCCCTTGTTGCAAGGGGATCTGGGACCTTCAGGTTAAAAAGTTTGTCATGCCCCTTGTGCCTGAAGCTTTGTATTGGACTAGCAGAGGGAATGGTACAGTTCATGTTTTGCATCACTAAGCTCTGTGGTCTGCTTTGCAAGATAACTTCCAATGCATTTCTAATATTTAATTTCCACTAATAAGTTTTTTTTTCCCCTGAAAAAGGCATTTTGTATCTTGATAGACCATTTTGGCCATTACCTTTGATGTGGGCTTTTAATCCAGATTTGCAGGAGCTCAGTCTGTCTTTGCTACATGAGCTAAAAGCTGAGAAATAGTTCTTCCAGTAACTTTCTAGTGAGCTAAAGGTGTGGGTCAGATGAGAGGACAATGAAATACAAAATACCTGACTAGTTTGGAAATAACTGAACTGGAAACACAAATACTTAACCTGGTCATTAAAACCTTTTGAAAAATTAAGAAGGCGGCTACAATGGTGGAGACAAAGGAATGGAACATTCCCTCCTGCTCTGAGAGGCTTTGCTGCCTTTCCATGGTAGCCTGAAGTCAGGACAGCCAATCTCCATTCTTGAATTAATTTTTTTACAAAATCATTTTAGTCTTAAGACCTTAAACCTGGAGGTGTTCAAACCCAAATGGCTGTGCCTGGAAGAAAGAGACAATAATTAAGCTTCTTACAGTCTCTTGCTCTGGCTTTAAGCACTCTCTCCCCTTTATTTCAAGACAAATTAACTGAGTTCTACTGGGGATATCTAATACCTGATGGCAAACTAGCAGCTCTGTCTGCTCTTGAAATCTTCATGTCTATACCATGTTAAGCTCACAATACACTCTTTCAGGACTTATTAGTAGTAAATACAAGCCAAAAGTTTTCCAGTGTGTGTAGACTTGATGCTCAAACATGTCTGAATGTATGAAAATAGGGTTGTCCATTCCCATATATGTGAAATTAGTGAAAGCCAAAAAAAAAATAGAACAAAATTCAAGGAGTTGGGTTAAAATATATTAAACTCTCCCAGGAAGTCTTCAGACAGGAAGAGAGAAAATATTTTCCCAAATGTATATTTAAATTTTATGGTAGATTGACCTGGACATGTTTGATTAGCTTTTAAATCCCTGCAAAGTTTGATTCCCAATAACTTCTATCAGGCTGTTTCTTAAAAACGGTGCTTATGTGTGTTTGCTCATTTCCTTTAAAATTTGATAAACTTATTTCAAAAGTGAGAGGAAGAAGAGGTAAGAAGTGGTTTTTGGAGCTTGGCTTGACCAAAGCAAGATGTGCAAATGTTTAGTGCAGAAGGCTGATTTCTCATAGCCAATACAGTAGAACTTGTGTCTGCTTTCTGTGGAAAAATAAGGAAACCCAAACCCTATAGTGAGTATTGGCCAGGATGAAAGCTACAGCTTCAAACTATTCCAATAAATTTTCCTCTTCACTAAATGTTTTAACTATGGATAGGTGCAATAGGGTCACACATGGAAAGTGAATGCCATAAAAATGGGCAAGTCCATCACAAAGATTTGGAAACTTTGTGATGGACTTGAAACCATAAAACTCATATGGCAGCATGTCACATTGCAACACTCAAATAAAAAAGTACAAATCTATGTTCTTAAAGGACTGTTCTGGAGCTGTTAAGAACATTTTACTTGAAAATATTTCTTGGTCAGCTAGTATTTGATCTGTCCTTCCAAACACAAAAGAACTGTGCTGAATACCTGCAGACAAAAAGCTTCTAGAGAGATACCATTTAACTTAGCAGTGCTTCTTCCTGTACTTTGGCAGCCTCCAGCTATATCTGAATTGTTCTCTCCCTTGACAGCATGAAAAGATCTGTTTAGAGCATAAGGTCTTTGGAGCAGACTTTGAGCACAAGGCAGACCTTGCTCTTGGTGATTGCTGACAAAAGATAATTACAATGTGTTAGTAATAACATCTGAGCACTTTGATCTACTGAAGCTGAATCTATACTTAGTGCATTAGCATGGGTAATAAGTACAGGAATTCTGATTCCTTTTAGCCCAGCTTTGCTCTGTTTCCACCCAGGCTGAGCCTGTGGATGCAGGTGCAGCAGATGCTGGAACACAGCCTGTTTACCTTCTGTGCAGTGCACAGATGTAAACACTGAGGGGATTAGGTCTTTAATTCCCAGATCCTCAGGGCAGGGCTGGGCCTTCAGAGCAGCCTGCACCTCCCCAGCTGCACATTGGGGAAAATATGCAATAGTAATTTCTAGTGTGAGCCAGAACCTAAATTCACAGCAGGGGTATTCAAAGCTGAAGATATATTTTCCAAACCACACCTGTAACCCAGCTTCTGGGAAGCTTCTCAGTACTTCTGCAAGTGGCCAGATCTTATTCATGTGATAATGATCTTATGCATGTCTCTCTCTCTGGAGAGACTGCATGGCTGTAGCTGTGGCCAGTGTCTGGATGAGGGGTGGGTCTGGAAATATGGATCTCTCCTTGCACCTCTGTCCTCCTACAATCTTGCTTTTAAAAAGGTCTTTCATGAATTTTATTGAAATAACACCTTTTGACAAACTCACCGGCATTTTGGTACTTTTAACTCCTACAACAGGCTGTGCTTGGAAATAAAAAATAATGCAAGTAGATGTGGAGAGGAAATGTAGCTGAAAAACGAGGTGGGTGCAGCACAGGCTGTGGGATGGCATATAAAGGATACTATACTCTGCCACATCATACACATACAGGGGAATCATTATCAGGGACTGGAAAGAGCCCTTCTCTGTATGAGTTTCAAGGTTCAGTGTATCTGAATATCACTAAAGTATGGATGGTCCTGTATGGGGGAAGATGCCTCAGTCACCAACCCTTCATGTACTCATCAGCTATTTTTCTGATGGAAAAGAAGTGAAGTGTTATTAGAGGAAGTAAAACCTGCTCTAACAACATCCCAGCAGCTCTGATAAGAGTAACTGCCTGGGAGAGAGTCCACTGAAAGTGTTACAAAAGCTGTGCTTGCTGTGGGCAGCCAGTTTGGCACAAACATATTAGACTCAGACTTGTACCTGTGGCCAAGGTTTTGCAAATCCAGGCCAGGTGTCATTCAAGTGAAAGCCCTTTCCCACTAAGATGCTGCTTAGAGGGATAAGAGTCACTGAAGCTGCCTTTTTTTGGCACAGGGGCTGTTGCTTTTTGACAACTGACTGTATCCAGACACAGCCAGCTCTCAGCAAGCCTGGGCTGAGCTGGAGCAGGTGCCAGGCAGGTCTGGGACTGACCCACAGCCCTGGCTGCCTGCAAACCTGTAAGCACTGCTCAAGGTCTTAGGCTGGGAAACACTGCACAGACAGAATTAGCAGCCTGTCCTGTGTTTGATGCTGAGAAAAGATCTCTTTTATCTGTGAAGGTTTCACAGCTGAGGCTTTGGCTGGTAGGAAGCATGCTTCCCTCCTTCACCACAGCTCCCTGTTCATCCTCAGTGATTTAAACAAGGAGAGTTCCCCTACAGCTGCCCTTTAGGGAAAATATTGTTGCTTTTGGCTTTGGTGTTTTTAAGCAGAAGTCAGTACCAATGACATGTACCCTGTGCACGTGCCTTTTGACCCTACCTATGGCCAAAAAAGGGAACAGGAGACCAGCTGTAAAGTACAACAAGAAAAACACAACACAAGTGGTGTGGCAGTGGCTGTTCTTCAGCTTCAGAGACCCTGACGAGTTACTGTTGGGAATGTGCTTCATTTTCAAAGCCCTGTTTGACCATGCTCATACTTCACCTGTGGCAACCTTAGTTACTTTCCAAGTGTGTTCATTTATCACTTTATCTTCAGCAGAGAGGCATGCCTTGCCTGAGTGTGTGTGGATTCTCCTGCACTTAATCGTGGGCTGATCTACTCCATTTCTTCTGCTACTACAGTAGGATTTAAAACTGGGATCTTCCCTAGCTTTGCTGCACATAAATGATTAACTTCCTCTTGCTGCCTGAAATCAAGAGTAATGTGACCAGCGACAGAGGAGACTGTGGTATTCAGCTCTCAGCAGTTTTTATTACTCCTGCTGCTGTAGCTGAATTTCTCTATGTGCACAAGCCAGTGGTAGCAGTACTAAATCTCCTGAGCCCCTGCTGTGTGCTGGAGTGTCTGAAATGGTGCTGCTTAGAGCTTCTGCCAGTACCTAGACATGTGAGTGAGCCAGGAGGGCTTTCATCCTATCAGTGCTAGAAATCACCTGCCTTAAGCCACTGATCCCTTTCCCCCCTCCTTGCAAGTCTCGCATGAGGTGTGTGCTGGAGCTGGCAGATGGCTGGGGAGCAAACAGGTCCACACAAGCATGCAAAAAATCAGGTTGCATCACTGCTAACCAGCCTGTGCCAGGACTTGGGTTTTCTTCTGCCTGTCACGGCCCTGCCTACACTGGCTTCCCCATCACCCCTTGGCTTGGATGTTTGGTGACCTACCTCCTGGAAAGTTTTCACCCCTCCTCTCTCAGCTCTCTCTAGCTGATTAGTCTTAGAGATATCAGCCATGGCACATTGTTGAATTCATTTTTAGACACAATGCTGTGCCAGAGATTTGTCTGCTCAATTACAGAAATACTATTATTTCTGCTGCAGTATGTCTGGATTTGGTTTTGTTCCTGGGGCTGGTGCTGATTTCAGCCTCCTTTCCTTGGCTCTGATTAAATATATTTTTGTTGTTCTGTTGAATTAGAGCAGATATCCCCAGTTTGGAAAGTTACAAAGAACTGAGTGGACTGAAGAAGGAACAAGTGGTTTAACCATGTCACTATGCAGCACAGGTAGGCTTTTACCACTTAGATCTTCAACTCTTAACACTTGTATGTAATGCAGGGCTGCCCAGCTCCATGAACAGGCACTCTCTGCATATCCTGTGTGGAGGTCTGGTCTCATATCAGTGCCATACATGACAAAAGCTGGCTTTGGGTGCCTAGGATGCCACATGAGACAACAAACTTCTTCCTCAGCAGACCCACATACCATGTGGAGTAGAGAAGCTTCATGGAAGTGGAGCATGTGCTGAAGCTCCTTGCCTTGATGCTTTGGTCATGTCTGCCTGAGCAGAGGGCACGAAGGTGCAAGCCAGAGCTGCTTGCTCAGAGGCAGAAAGTCTCAGTACAACCAATGTCAGACAGTGTGTGCACACCAAGTGATGACCTGAACACCAGAGAGTTTTCAGAAATTAACACATTAAAGTGAAACATAATTTTGTTAAGCTCTTGCAGGGATTTGGAATTTCCCAGTGTGATCTCACTGACAACAAGGGATGAAGGAGACACAGATATTAGAGCCAAGTTTTCAGCACAAGCCTTCTCTCAAGTACTGATTCAAAATACAGCTTTACATGTCAAGCTGTGAAACACAAAGTATATCCATGTCTCAAAATTATTTATTTAGAGGACAAGACAAATACTACCAGTTAAAAAGCTCTCTATTGATTTTCACCCTTCCTCAGGTTTGCTGAAAAGGTCTAGGATTTAATATTGTTTATGGCAACAATTAAACATTACCAGGAAAGGAGTGTTTTGGCCAGGTCCCTTCACAGAGTTGGAATTTACACGAGGGTTATAAGGCTCATTGGGGCTAATCCCTGCTAGCATTATACATCATCTGACAGTTGCCAAGGAGACAAGGATAATCTGAGTGAAACAAGATATGTGAGAAGGGTATTTATGGACATTTGCCTAACGATGCTGGTGGAATGCACCAAGAAGTGATTATCTGAGTGCCTTTGAAGTACTACCTCTTCTGTGATGAATATGGAGGACTGGTACACATGCAAAAAATGTCCCTGTGAAATTAAAGCAACACCAGCTTGGCCTTGTTTTTTCCTTTTATCCTGTGGTGGCCTCATCCAGTGCTGTGGGTGATGCCTTAAGATTTTAGCCTTTATATTTTTCAAATACTGTACTGCATTAATGAATAACTCTAAACTTCATATAAAGTACTGACTACTGTATTCACATTTTTGTCAGACAAAACAATTCTTCTAAGCCTAAAACTCAAGGACACCCTACAGCCTCAGGCCCTGAAATTATAATCAAAAGTGAATTGGGGGGGAGCAAACTGGGGGTAAATTACTTTATTACCTGAAGCTGAACCCTGATATGCAAATGGACCAAACTTTGTCTGAAAAACTTGTGACAATCATCTTGGGTGTAGCCTCTAGGAGGCTTCTGACTGCCCAAGGTGTTTCTATTGAAGGCCTTTAATAAATACCTGCTGTTATTCTCTTAATCTTGTCCAGCCTCTCCTCCAGGTAGCCACTCCAAGGCTTCATAGGGAGGGGCAGACAAGGCTTTTGCAGTGCTGGGAGTTCCCTGTCCAGTCACCTGCACTCTGTGGCATCAGCAGAGCATACACAAGGATAAACAGTGTAAAGAAGCCACTGCAGTCTGACAGAGGCTTAATGAAAACTGTCCACTCCACATGCTTGAAATACTCACAGGTGCCTCATGGAAAGGTCTTGGATGCCAAGTGGTGTGAGGGGAGGGACGTGTGGAGGTGGCGGTGTGCAGGTACTCCCAGGCATGGAGGTGTGTGGGCTTTGTTGATGGCTTTACAGGCAGCCAGCTCATTCCTCCCCCCTGCAGGGTGAGCCCAGCTGCACCACAGACACCTGGCTCTTGTGCTTGTGTCATGTTCACTGAGCTGTGGGCAGGGTCGGCATCACGGCCCACTTGGTATGTGGGTCTAGACAGGCATTTTGGGCAATTATGCCACTTCCCCTGACCTGGGGTGCCTTATAGCTTTGATTAGGGAGATTAAATAAGCCAGAAAGTTAATACCTTCATTTGAACAAGTTCATGCTTGGAAAGGCTTCTGCACTGTTGGTTTCACACAGCAAAATATTTCCTTGGCAGAGTGCTCCCTGGCCACGAAAAGCGTGAGAGGTTGGAGGAGGCCATGTCTGGGACCAGGAGCACTAAAATTGTGTGATCTGGAGCTGTCCCACACTGGGCAAATCCTCCCTTCCTGTGCTGAGTGAGGCAGTGAGGGAGAAAGCTGCCTCTCTCCTTCCCTCTCTCTCAGTTTGACCTTCTTAGTCTCTGATACTGTCTCTTGATGGAGGATTAAGAAGGATGGGAAGACAGAAGGAATTTCCCAAGTTTTGAATGCCTGGTGCAAAGAACTCCTTTGAAAGGAGGGAGATGCTGCGAGCCAGCCTGCAGCTGATGGGCTGTGTCTCGTGATGCCAGAGTTAATCTGGGTAAGCAGAGATTAACTGAGCTGCTGGATTGGATAATGCCTGAACTGGTTTATTGCAGCTTCTGCTGATAAAGCAGCCCAAGCCTAGGAGACCCCTCCTTGTCTGCAGCTCTGCAGGGTGAGGCCTGTGCCCATGGCAGCACTGCCTCAGGCACAGGAAGGCCCCAGGAAGAGATGGCATTAATGAAATCATCAATTTCATAAGCATTTGCCTGGACCCCTTAAAGCTTTAAATATTTATGAGTTAGACTTCACTAAGAGTCTGGTCCCTTGTGCTAAGGTGGAGAGTGAAATAAAGGCTAAGCAGCACCACATTTAGGGAGAATTTGTGTGAAAAGTGAAGTACAACATCCAGTAAAGCCTAGGGAAATAAATCTCTGGGATAGAGGCAAACCTACAGGAACAGTTTGAGTTGGCAAATCCCTGTGCAACTTCATAGCCGATCAATAGATGTTATTTAGACAAATATCACACTGCTACATTTTACCAACAGTCTCCTTTAAACAAACATGGTCATTCCAGGCTTTCTCATTTGGCTTCTAAACATAAATCTGTGTAAAGTATGACTCCCACAAAATCTGAGTCTATTCAAGCATTTTGAATAATTGCCTATTTACATTTGTTTTCACCTTTCATTACTTTATGTCCATGTAGAGTTAAAATGCAAGTCAGTTCCAAAGCCTCTGAGATCACACCTTCCTTGTGAGTATTCCCTCAGGTTTCTCTGTCTCATTCTTTAGTGTTCATAAATAGCAAGAAGACATGACCTGATGTTAGTCAAACTCTTGCCTGTATAAAAGGGAAACCTCAGAAAGTCTCTTTCAGACTTAACTTTGCCTAGTTCTTCTCATATCAGTGCAGAAATTGGCCAGCCCTCCCTGACTGGTGTCTGCTTGGCCACTTCCTAAAAGTTTCCTTTGATGGAGACCTTGTAGAGTCTGTGGGCCATCTCTTCTGCTCAGCCAAACTTACAGGTTTTTTTGGGTTTCTTTAATATCACTCTAATTTTTATCCTGCAATTTATACATGGCCATTTATGTAAGGGATATGGAGAATAAAGCAAGCTTATACTTGGTCAAGGAGTGATGTCTGAGCACAAGCTTTACCCTGTCATGCTGTCAGTGTGGGACATAGGGCACTAAATTCCTATTCCACATCTTAAACAACAAGCCCCAACCCAGTTCACCCCCATTCTATAAGATCAAGAGAAAAGATCAAACTCTTGTGTACTCTCCCTGAGTGGAGATTTTTAATTCACTAGGGTCTTGTTTATTGGTTTACATTGAAAAGTCTGTCAGATCCTCAGTTTCCTGGTGTTTCAACAGAATCCATGCCAATCCCTTGTTAACCAAGTAAAGAAACAATGGAGAGCTCTAAGTACTTCTCCAAAAGGTGCCCTTCTCTTGAAATTTGTGGGTGTTTTTGTCCTGAAACACTTCACCTGCAAAAACAATTGGGACTATGGCTCTCTTCCATAAATATAGACCCTTCCCTCCAGCAAGTCTTGAGGTTTGTATCTGTCTGCTGGTCCTGGTGTGAGTGACAAATCTGCTGGTCTACAACTGAATTGTAGAAAACTCCCATTTTCCTGGATTTGAACTTGTAGATAGCCAAGTACAATGGTGCTTTGTTCAACAAGTAACCAGGAACAGCTCAGGCTAAATAGCTGCCAAATGGAACAGCTTTCTAAGTGCACCCCTCTTACAAAACTGTGCCAAGTCTAGAAGTGGATTCAGGAACAGACTTGAAAGGATGTAGAGAACAAAGCAATCACAAGGTTAAATTTTGTTATCTTGGTGCACTGAAGTGCAAAGGAACTGAAGGATTGCATTTAAAGGGCAAATCCAATGAGCTGGATGCTTTAGCTACCCAAACATCAGCAGATCGTGTAACTGTTCTGTGAAAGCTCTGCATTTATGACACATCTGCAGTACTGTGCTAGCCTTGGTAGAGTCATTACCCAGCTGAAACTATCCAAGCAGTCCCTCCTTTCAAAAATGTTCTTTCCATGCTTCAACATTAGAACCTTCCAGGCAAGAATAGCTAGCAGAAGGTGAGAACAGTGAATGGAATTGTTCCCAACACTTCTGACCTCAGCAGTCCCCCCTCAAACACTGACAGGGATCCCATCCGTGATGGAAATCTGTTGCAGGTCTTGGCATCTACAGAACTGAGCCTCTGCAGAAGGATAACTACTGAGGTTGTGAGGCCAGCCTGTATCTTCTCCAAATTAAATGCTTCCTTGGGCTGCTTATGAGCAGCCTTTTACTCCAGCTGCTCTGACATGCAGGTCCCTTGACTTACGTCAGTTGTGTCCCCATCTGAGGCGGCATTTCCCATTCCTGTGGTGGTGCTGCCAAGCATGAGCCAGCTCTTATTGCACTGTGGCCACCAGAAGTCAACAAGAGTGTCCTGCTGATCCTGTATCTCTGCTCAAAATGAACTGGGTTCTGCTAAATGCCATTCTAAACAAAATGTTAGTTATGCTCTTGGCTGTTTTGCAAGAGGCCTCTGATTTCATGGGTAATCAGAGCACCCAATAGAGCTGGCAAAACCCTCTCAGTGTAGAAGAGACTTCCCTCTTGAGCTATTGTCTACTAAATTGCATTTAGAAAAAGCAAGCCTGCTTGAAAAAAGAAGACTTTCATTATAAGGTGTGCAAACTTTATAACCCAGAAGGGGTCTTTAAAGATCAAATGCTTTTAATTGGTTTTTTCTTATGTAGCTATTTGCAAAGCTTTCAATCATGTTTGTCTCTGGTTCTAGCTGGTAATGCAGTGGCTGGATACAAACACCTTCTGTGTCCTACTTTCTAGAATCTCCTGGAGGAAGTGTTTACAGCAAGTGTGAATAAGCAGAAATATTTTGAAAAATTTCTTCTGCCCATGTGTTCCTACCTCTGAGCTACTGCATAATAAAACAATTCCAATAAACCACCTGGATGTAAACAGAATAGCCACTCAAAATTTTTAGTGCAGTGCAACAGGGGAGGAAAGGATTCATTCAGAATTTTATCTTCTTACTCCAGGACAAGTTCAGCTTCAGTTTTATGTTGGATTCTGGCTTTCAGATGTTCACAGATTAGTGGTGCTGCTGATGTCTCAAGACAGAAGCCTTGCATGAACTTTTGAAATCTCTTCTAGGACCACTTGCCAGAGGAGAAAGCTGGGCTATGAGCTGGGATCAGCTGAAGTGCAGGGAAGAACAGTGCATGGCCGACTACCAAGGGCTTTACACCTACTTGTATTTGTCCACGAATTCCTGCAGATGCGCTGCCCAGTGAAAGGGGAGGTGTGGCTCTGTGATGTCTCCCGGGGCTGCCTCTGCTGCCTCATCCAGGCACCATGAGCCTCGGAGGGTGGGGATGAGCCGGGCACAGCCTGGGGGCTCATGGCTCGGGCAGACTATCATCCCGAGCTGGACTCCCGGGGGATGCTCTGGCAGAGTCACCTGCGAGGGCTCACTGATCTGCTCACGAGGGGCTCTTTTCACCCGGCATATAAAACGTTTACCTGTGCCAGCAGGCTCAGGAGCTCATTGTGGATGCTACGGACAACAGGCTGCCTTGGGCTGGTACAGCTCCAGCTCCAGCTCCAGCGCGATTTTGGGGGGGAAATTGCCGATTTTGGGGGGGAAATTGCCGTGAGCAGAGAGGAAAGGTGGGGAGGAGGCCGCGGGGGATGCAGAGGCGGGCGGGAACACGTCCTGGCAGGCAGCCGAGCCCTCGGGGGCGGCAGACGGGCCGCGGCCGCCGCGCACGTCACCAGCGCGTCTCCTGCGTGTCCCTGACTGCCGTGGCAGCACCAGCACAGGAATCACACCCGGCTGCCATGGCAACGTCACCAGCTGGGACATGCGGTGCTGTCAGCCAGCAACCAGCCAGGGGTCCCCGGGGATGCAGGGGATGCTCTGCTGCCCCACAGGAGGGTGAGGGTCCCATGTCCCACCCAGCCCCTGGGACCCAGGGATGCCATCCTTTTGCCCAGGAGCAGTGACTTGTGCAGTTCCACTCCCTTAACAGTAACATTTTATTTTCTAATCTAAATAGCAGTTTAATCCCTTTGCTGGGGGTGGGGGTTGGTATTCATGAGCCCCTGTTTTATTCCACGCACAGCTTTCACAGAAGCACAAAATGTTAAGGGATTGGAATGGACCTTAAAGGTCATCTAGTCCCAATTCCCCCTGACACAGGCAGGAAATTTTCCCACTAGACCAGGCTGTTCCAAGCCCTATCCAACCTGGGTTTGAATTTCGCCAGGGTTGGGATAAGCCACAGCCTCCCTGGGCAACTTGCTGCAGTGTCTCAGCATCCTCACAGGAGAGAATTTCCTTCTAATACTTAACCTAAATTTCCCTTCTTTTAATTTGTCCCCATTCCCCCTTGTCCTATCACTACAGACCCTTCTCTTTCTGCCCATTCCACAAGTGCTCATCAGCCAAAGGACTCAAGGGTAAAAATCTTTCATGAAATGAGTGTGTGCAAAATCCTTGGGCAAATTCTGTAGGGGGTGCTTCCCCCATGTTTGCTGAAATTACTTTGGCACTTCCTGTATTTATTCCCTGATGTCTGGATGGCCCTGTTCCTGTTGGGTCCCAAAGCTCTGTGTGTCCTAACATGGGGTTAATGGGTGCTGCAGGCTTGGACTGACTCTCAGCAGAGGGCTGAGCCTTTCTCCTTGTTCTCCCAGAGGACAAGTGCCACTCAGCAGGGACCTCAAGGTGTTTCTCCATTACCTTCCAGGGCACTGAAGGATTTCATTGAAGGACTCTGCAGGCGAGAACACGCAGCTGCAGTCACGTCCTATACTCACAGCTTTAGCATAGAAAGCCTCAGCACTCCAGGCCTGATGTGGCACGAAGCTGAATTATTAACAAGTGCTCTCTGCTAGAGGAGAAGCAACTGGAGAGAAGGAGCCTTTCTCATTAGTATTCCCTGGGTGATCAGGGATGTGGCTATGTGGCGTGAGGATCTGCTGATGCTCCAGAGGGGAGGGGAGCTGGGGAATGAGGTTACTGGGAGGTTTGCTGGAATCAGTGTTTGGCTGGTGTCTGTTTCCTCTCACCTCAGCATATGTGACACGGGTGTGCTTCATGCCAGGCACAAAACAGTGCTCAAGGGCTGTTTGCCTTCCCCCAAGGAATGAGCAGCCCCACCAAAGCTGCCATGACAAGCAGGTCCTGCAACCCCTTCAACAGGAAGCAGTGCTGCCCTTTCTCCTGCAATCTCCCCTTCCAGTGAATTTGGACTGCTCAGTGGTGATGCAGGTGAAGATTTGCTATGCAGGATTCTGTGCTTGAGGTGTTCAGTGTAGAGCTTCTAATAAGCTACTCACTTAACAGGTCCAGTAAACACTTTGAAAAGCAAAAACTGGAGAGTTTTTATGAAAAAGAATTCAGTGTAGTGGTTGATGTGCACCTTGAAATATAGGCATAGTAAAAGCAACTCTTCTTTAGCCCAGGTTCACTCAGGATCTTTGTCTGGTTAAAAATAAACCCCCTGAAGCAGGACTTAAATTCAATCTGACTTGCCTCTGTGCTAAGGATGGAACTCCCAATAGACCCTGCTGGGCTACTGGAGACAACTTAATAAACAAGACATAAAGAGGCTTGCATTAAGCACCTGTATAGATAAAATAAGGAATTAAAGACATAATTCATAGCGTAATTGCTAGAAATTTCTGGCATGGCAAAAGCAGTGCAGCACACTTCCAATAATTTTCTTTTTCAGTGAATAAACTGAATTTCTTAAAATTAACATTGTTCCCATGCTGATACACCCAGCAACCAACCATTCAGAAAAATCTCTTCAAATAAATAACTGGCAACAGACCTGCCTCTCCTGCGTGTTCTTGACCATAAAAGGATATATTCAAAATACAAGTAATTTGGAAAGGAGAATACATTGGTTAGCTTGTTCTCAAATAAAAACCTGTTTCTTTCAAAGCAAAGCTAGGCAGTGCCTGCCAATTCTCTAACATGCTGCGTGTTAGAGCATGAAGTGAGAAACTTCAACTGAAATATTACTGAAAGGAGGGTTTTGTGGTTAGTAAATAATACCTCCTTTGGAGAATTGTGGGCTGGCTGCTCCTGTTCTTGCTGTAGCAGAGGGATTGACTGAAACACCTCATTCTTTGCAGCAGCATGCTGGCTCTAGATGCTGAGTGAATCTAAGGAGTTGGTGATTGAGGGCCCCTCTGAGGGATGCCACAGCAGCCCAGCATTCCCCTCTAAACACAAGGAGCTGTTTCAGCAGTGCAAGATGATACTCTGCCACTGCCCCGTGAAACAGATTTGCATTGCAAAATCCACCTGAGCCTGACATTGTGAAATCGCTCCCCTGAGCTCCTGGAACCATAAAAGAAGCCCAGCTGAACTGGGAGGGATGAGCCTCGCCCAAGCTACACGCAGCAAACAGCTCCAGGAGCCAGAGCTGGGGAGCAGGAAATGTGTGGGAAAGCCATCTGGTGAAGGCACTCAGCAACAGCGTGCAAGTCTTCCTTCATTCACTTCCTGACAAAGTAGTAATATGTTGCCTCATTATAGAAAGATGACTGCTTGTTATTATTATTTGTATTAGTAACTCCCAGAAGCCCAAAGGTGGGGACAGGACTCTTGCTGTGCTCCCTGCTGTGGGCACATGTAAGAGGAGACCTTTCCCTATACACACTCCCCCATAAAAGGACAGAAGGCATAGGATTGTGGTTTTTGTGTTTTTCTTTTTTCTTTTTCTTTTTTTATCCTTGTGGGGAACTGAAACAGATGGGAGAGACTGAAGGAGCTGGAAACAGAACATGTAATAATTCCCAAGGCTCGACTTTCTCAGCAGAACTGTTCTTTGCCTCCTATACTTCAGCTCTGAGCAGTTCTGGTGAGTGTTTTGTACCCTGGCACACTGCTCATGAGGAGCTCTACAGCCCTCCTTGGTAAACTCAGCATTTAGCTTGGTGTGGACACACTGCTGAGAGCTCCTGCACCCTTTGCTGTGCTGAGGCAGGGGAGGGAAATCAAAGCAATGTGCAGAAGGGATTTTAATCATCATGTAGCAAATTAAAAATACTGTGGAGGTCTTAAACTTGCTCTTTGGCATTTCAGTCATGTCTTTCATTATGTGCTCCCAGTCCAGCCAACCAGATTTTCCCCACGGTTTAATGCTGTTCTAACCTCAGGCAGTATCTTTGTTCTGCTAAAAGCAGAGAACCAAAGGCTGTATTTCAAGAGGAGGCAAAGTTCCTTATAGCCTACTTACTATTATTAGATATTTAAAGTTCTCCTATATCCTTCTCATTGGAAGACCTCAAACCATTTTAAAGACCTTATTTTAGCCTCTTGGTGACAGAGCAAGAGGCAAATTTTTAGATACTGGAACAGACTTAAAAGTCCTATCCTTGAGTTTTCCTTATCAGTCTTTGCTAGAACTGATGAAGGATTTTTTCAGTCCCAGGCATCAATTGCAAGACAGAGCTTTCCAGATCCCCTTGCTGTCCTTGTGTGGGTGTGTGTGCTTGGCTGGTTGGCATTAGTGCCAGGTTTAGACAAAGTGAGTATGTGTTGGCTTTTCATCTCTGGGGAAGGCAGAGTTTAAAAAATGTCCTAAGGACTAATTAGTTGGTGAAAGTATGGCAGCAGCAGGAGGGAGGAGGGGCAGGATGAAGGAGATGGTGGCTGCTGCCCTGCTTTGATATAAAAGAGGCTGAAGCCCAGGGAATCCAGAAGAAACAAGGACCATGTGGGCTGGCAGCTCCTGAGGCTGACTGTCATTCAACACACAGAGCCTAGTGCCAAGGGGATATCTTCTCCAGGAGTGAGATGATCAAGTCTTGTTAAGTGGGGCCATGAAGTGCTAATTGCTAAAAACTGTAGAAATTCAGATTGGAGCCAGTACTTTCTAATGTAGAATGACTCTCAGAGAGAAGCCTGTCTTTGTGTCCTGTGAGTGAAGCAGGATATAGAGTGTTGGATGGGGCAGACTTGAGGCTCTGAATAAGTCTTTCATCACCTTATCCCAGACTTCTCATAACCCTCTGCTCCCAAACAACCCACGGTGACACAAATGCAGAACCAGGAACACAAGGAGGATACCAGCAACACCTTAAAGGTCACAGAAGCTGTAACAGCACCTCTTTGTAGGGCTTTTCCTCTCCCAGTGCTCAGTTCATGATCCCAGGAGAGATTCCAGCCTATGGCAGTATGGCTGTGGGGGAGCACATCCATGCAACTCTTAGTCATCCCTTTTATTAATTGGAAACCTAAGTGGTAACAGGAGCCAGAACTACAGGGGTGCAGGGTTTAGGCAGTGTCACTGCCTCAGGGATTACATGTGTAACCTCTTCAGAACAAGAGACCACACACATGAGACTGCAAATACACTATGGAGCAGCAAATATGGAATACTAAGGAGCCAGGAATCAAGTGCTAATATAATGCTGAGATTTTAAAAAGCCTCAGCTAAAGCCCTTAGAATGGCAACAGATTGTTCCTCACTCTCTTTCAATTTGTCCAGGTTTTCCTGACTGTGGGAAGACTGTTTACACCCTTGCTATATCCACTGCTGTATTTGAGTTACTGGCAAGTTTTGGCCAGGTGACAAACTCAATGAGCACTGAATCGTGCCTCGGCAAACATCAGCTCTGTCTCTATCAGAGCTCATCTGCATTGGAGAAAAACTGTCCTCCAAGCTGGGAGCAGGGCTGGGCTGCAATGGGAAGGGCAGCACCAACACTCAGCATTTTTGAATGTGGCAGCTCTGAAGTGGGTCAGTGAGGACCATTTCTGGCTCTAATAGGGAGTTAAGGGAAAAGCCCATGCTTGGACACCACATGCTGTAGACTTAACTGGGTGGTTCCTCTGACAAGGCTTTGTGGAGTGGCTCTCTGAGCATCTGGCTGTGAGAGGTTCCTCTAGCACAAGTATCATGCGAGGGTAATCCCATGTGGTTTAAAAACCCAAAACAAGCTGTCTGATTTGCCTCTCCTATCTTCTAGTCTGTTCTTCCAGTTCATGCTTATGCTGGGACAATAACAAATCTTACATTGCCCAGCCAGTGACAGAAATCATACACACACAGAAGGAGCCAAGTTCTTAGCCCTGGATAAGAAACCTGACACAACACAGGGCTTGTGCAATCTTGGGTGGAAACTCTCATCCACGGTGTATGTGGAATATGCTCTGTCCAGAGAAAAGGTGAAAGATCTGTCCTCACTTGGGACACATTGCTTTAAAAACACAGATAAACTTAGCAGCATTCCTGAGCTAAGGAAGATCAGGTCTTTTGGGGTTTTTTTCTCTTTTCTTTTTAAAGCCAGTTAACCAAATTGGAGTAAGTGACTTTTTAAATCCTTGACAAGAAAATCTACAGTGGAATGATTTCCTCAAGTGTCAGTACAGAGTGTCATACCCAACAATAGCTCTTCTCACCTCCAGAGGCACAGGACAACTGCACACACAGATTCAGTGAAGACCTGTACATCTGGCTCTCTTTAGAGTCCTCTGATCCTAGTGTTGTGGTTGAGGTGTCCACCCTCCCATAGGCAAAATCCCTCTGTCAGCCCCAGAGACTCAACCCTGACAGAATTTAGTCTGAGAGATGTTCTTCCAGCATGAGGTGGGCCACTTCAGCCTGAATCTCTGTGTGTGTGTTTTTGTTCTATGCTATTTTGGGAATAAGCAACAGATAACAAGCAAATGCTTTCGTCTGCTGGAGTAACTGTGTTCTCAAGCATTAAAATTATGGTTTGTACTAACTGTCCAGTGGGGAGGAAAAAAATCAAGGCTCTTAATTCCAGAAGACAGGTTAACTTCTGTGGGAAGGAGGCAGAAACTGTTAAGTCTTTTGCTGTCAGAAAGAAACTCATGCTGCAAGTATTCAGTCAATTAGGCTGATTTGTAGCAGCCTCACTATAAATCCTCTTTCATTCAGAGGCAAGTTAAGCTCTTTGATGAAACATGGTATTCCAAGGAATTTCAGTAAGTTCTCACACATCTAAGCATGGCAAAGTTATCTGTAGTGACACACCATCTGAGAATGACATGGTATGTTCAGTTCTACAACATTACAGCCAATGTATCTCAAAAAATGGGAGGCCTGCAAAAAGCTTCACCCCCACTGTTGCAGATTAGCTTTCTTCTGGCATGCTACATTTGTTCAGCCTATTAGTAAATTAGAAACAGATTTTCTAAATCAGTTCTAGATACAAAAACAGTTGAGAGAGACAACTATGCAGTAAATGACCACTCAACCCAGATACACAACTGTTTCACCAAAGAAATGCATCACTCCTTAGAGGTGTAAAATCTGTTTAAAGGCAGCATGTCTTATTACCACACCTGTATAACACGACCAGAGGCAGAACTGTTTGCTTCCCTGGAAGCTGGAGCTTCCCCACTCCTTTGCCCCAGAGGGGGGTGACAGCACAGCTGTCACCCTGTCCCGTGCCCAGCTGTGCCACCCAGCTGACTCACCCTGCTGAGCTGGTCCAGGAGTCTTTGGTTCTGCTCGGAGAGTTCCTGGACAGCGCGCGTCTTCTCGCGGTCGGCTTCGCGCAGGTGGACCTGCTGCTTCTCCAGCTCGTCCTGCAGCTGCTTCACGTCGCTCTCCAGCTCAGACACCCTTCCTTCCCACTCTCCCTCCTTGTTCTCAAATCGCCGCCGCAGCTCGTGCTTCTCCTGTTCCAGGTGCTGCATGATGGGGGAGAAGAGGTCAGGAAGGGAGGGAAAAAAGGTGAATGTTTCCTTTTCCTCCTCTATGCTAGGGCTAAAACCTCGTGCAGGAAAGAGGATGGTGCTAGAGCATGACAATGCCATGGAGATGACAATTCCACATCAGGGCAGGCCACTGGCACTAAAGCCATTTTCCGTTTCCAGCAATAGGCATGTCCTTGGCCACTGGAGTTCAGCACATTGAATTTTTACTGAAATAACTGCCAAAAGAGTAAAGTAGGCTGCATGTCAATAGGCGAGATATATAGGTCAGACAGAGCAATTGATTTAGCAGAGCCCAGCTTAACTCCAAAGCAATATTTCAGTGGTCAGTAGCATTATTTTTTTAAAATTGCCTTTATAGTCAAAATACACAAACTGTATACCCTTACTGTTGGTGAGGAATGTAGATGAGGCATCCTTGCTGTCATATGGGTCTCATGAACAACAGTTGAATCATCTATCCATTTGCTCTTTCTATTCCTGACCTAATTAGTTGTCTGAGAGTTTGATAGTGCACAGTAACTCCATTGTTTGATGCAGCCTGCTCTGGAATGGCAACGGATGCAATGAACTGGTTGCTATAGACATTATGTATGTCCATGTTCTGGGTTCAGGCTTCTTAGAAACCACTCTCAGTTCTGGAGACTCTGCTCTGCTTTGGATTGGCTGGAAAATGAGGGACAACACAAACTGGTGAAACTTTTGCATGTTTTACAGGCTCAGTTAAATGAGGGCTTGATTGAAACAGAGCTGCAAATCAGGTCAAAGCAGATTTATGTTGTGCCCATTTGAAAGAATCCCTGCTCCAAAACCCTGAGCCTGAATTTCCCTTGGTGGCTGAAGACACACATTTACTTTCAGAACAGTCACAGATTGGGGACATGGGCATATCCCAGGATTAGCAGGGAAACCTGAAAAATGGGAGTCCTCTCCTTGTTGGTTGCCCTCTGATCCCCAGAATAATCTCCTGCTACTCTCTATTAGATTCCCCAGTCTTTAATGAATGTATCTTAGAAAAGAACAGAAACCCACTGCGCCAAACACTGGTGCACTTGCCTATTTCTCCCAGGTGAATTGTTCCCTAGTGAACAATTCCCATGGCACTTCTGATAGGAGGGAAAAATAAACCTGCTAGGTGGAAAAGAAAATTGCACTGCATTTATGTGAAGTGGCTTTTTATTGCTTGTTAGAAACACAGGCTGTGAGGGGGCTGTTTCCCCTGGGTGCCTATTGCTGATGACACACAGCCTCCCTGGCAGGGTCCGTGTCACCTTCCCGAGCAGGTCTGAATGTCAAAACCCTCCAGTACCTCTCCAGCTTCTGGCCTGTGTATTGCTAATCTTCCACCCTTTTTTTGCTCTGCCACACAGATGCCATGTTTTCTCTTTCTTCACCTGATCCCCAAATCCTTTCCTATGCTCCCTCCAGCTCAGTGTAGCAGCATGTTGCTTGTGCCCTTCAAAATCCTTCTGCAAATTCCAGACTTTAATGAAAAACCCTTAAATATGGGGGAAAGTTGATTAAAAACAGTGGCCCATAGTAGGGGACTTCCCCATGTTTCAGCCACTAAAAGAATGAGCAGCCTTGCAAATGAGAGCTAAGCAGTAATATAAATATTTTAATGCAATAGGTAGGCATGAGATCCCAGCACCTGGCCCCTGACAACCATTGCAAAGAAATCCTGTTTGCAGTCCAAGTGTGGCTGGAGCAGCCACAATTTCACTTTCAGCGGCACACTGAAAATTCTGTCTTTTATAGCTCTGCCTCTTTCACTGCTAGGCAACGTTTAGAAAGATCCAGGGCCTTCTCTAAATGGAAAGTGGAACTTCAGCCTGCTGAGAAGCAGCACTGCAGCTGAAGTGCCCCAGACACCCAAATGTGATTTAGAAGCCACTGATAAGCCTTGTCAATCATTTAAAAAGCACTTTAGTCTTTCACTGCAAAAGAAAATCTCCGCTACACACAGCCTCAATAAATGGCCATCACAAAGGCTGGCGTTGGAACAAGGTGAAGAATATGAAGTTTATTCTGTGGTGACAGAGAAACCAGAACAGAGCAGGGGGGCACGGAGAGGCTGCTGCAAAGAGGAGGAGAACCCAGAGGAGATGTGTTGACTGGTCTTCCTGCTTGTGTCAGCTGCCCTCACCCCAGCACCTGCAGGGCTGCAGGTCTGGAGGGGGGATTTCTGCACGTAGTGCTGATAGAGCAAACTGCTGTCCTCAGTAGGAGAGTTTCTTGTTTCTTGAGTGTCTCTCCATTCACCAGCTGCTCATTGATTTATATACAAAACTGCTTTCTAGAAGATGTTTTCTTCTGAAAACAGCTTCTCTTCAACTTAACTGAGCTGGGCTGGTCCTCCTCTGAAGAAACAAAAGCAAGGGGGAGTTTCCCAGCTGATAAGGAGGGTTCATACTGTAAAATGCTGGGACACAGCAGGCTCCTCTGTGTCAGAGGAACAGCACTATTAACTGTTTTAATCCCTTAGAGAGGATAAAACTGTCTAGGATCACATATCAGAATTTATTACAGAACTTCAATTTCATGATTAGAAATGAATTTAAATTCAGGCTGTGAAGTGCCAGAGTAGGTATATGGCAGGAATGCTGCACCTCAGCAACAAACCCACTAAACTAGAACACATTTAATCTTGAGGCAAAGCACCCAACGAGCAGACCAGTACCTTGGCTGTTGTGAAATGGAGAGGCTTCACTGAGCTCTTGTAACCAATTCTGAACTGTGAACTGGGACAAAATATCTCCTTTTAAGTGCTAAACATCGTTATATCAGGATGCCACCAAGGATCTCATCTGAGACTTTGCGTTGTGTCTCCGTCAAAAAGTTCTCAGCTTAGGGAAGGAGGGAACAGCTGTGGGTCCTTCCTCTCTGCTCCTCTGAAATTGAAAAGCTTATTGTGAAATTTTATTCACTTCAGTGGCAACAGGAGGAGGCCGAGATTTAATCTGCAGAGGCTGGGATTATCAAGCTTGTGTTTTAGAAGATTAATGTTGAAATTTGATTTTTTGTGTGAAGCAGCACTGGGTTAAATTTGCCAAAACCAGTGGAAAAAAAAAATGACCCTAAAGTAGATAATACTAACTCCTCTCAAATGGATAGCCTGGAAAATAGCAATCTGTTATTCCACTGGGAAGTTAGGGTGATAGTGATGGGATGAAAATATGTAAACAGTCAATATGTAAACAGTTGTATTTACAATCTCTTCATTTACCTTCTGAATGGGCCTGTGAGAGCAGAGGTAAACATTTGTGGGATGTTATTTAAAGTACTATAAAGTCGTAGTTTCTCCCCTCTCCTTTTCACCTCTACATTTTGCAAGCAGTGAGTGGTATTTGAGGCCCCTGAACTCCCTAAGAGGCAGCTCACTGGGTACCTAAACTTGTGTATTTTTCCTTTAAAGGTAGGAAAGGTTCTACTCCAGCTCCTAGGGAAAACCATGTCAGCACAACACCACATATGTCTGTTCTTACTTCAAAATCAACCTGGAAACATTCACTCTGGCAAATTTTAATACTCTGGGAAATTCTCATCTGATAAACAGAACCAATAAGCAACAAATTGAGCAAATGTCACCTTCACTATTTTTTATTAAAATAGCAAAGGCAGAGAGATTCCCTTGCAAAAAGGAAGGGATCAGCTGGGGTAAATGACAAGCTTAATAAGAGAGAGGAATTTTTGTCAGGAGAACAAAGGGCATACAGTAATTTCACAAATCCTCTTGAACTTGAGAAATGTTAAGTCTGTGAGGAAGGAATACAGGAATATGCAAGACTGTGCAGAAAGAACTGGTTCAGGGCTGTGACTTGAAATGTGAATGTTAATCCAGCACTGTTCAAACTCTCTCCAGAAAGGTGAGAAAGGCTTTCTTTAGCCTTCTAAGCAGTATTACTTATTGGAAGAAATACAATTTCGAGAGTACCTGTGAGGAAGAGTGAATAATAGTGGTTCTCTCACAATTGTGCAAGAGAGTCGTTAAAAAAAAAAAAAAAAAGCTGCCTGCACAAGTCCTGTTCTTTGTAATAGCTCTATTTTATCTTTAAAAATCAATAAATAGCTCAATCCCCCGAGTTCCTGGCAAACAGCTCTCTCCAGATACCTGTAAGCATTTTTTAGAGCAAACGGCTAACAGCGATGTATCATTAGGGCTTATCTCCTGCCATGCCTAAAGCCTTAGCTGCAACAGCTTAAGCATAAGGGTCACATATGCTCTGTAGCTCAGTACCTGCTGTGTAAATTTAACTCCCGAGGTATTTCGGTGGCGGGATGAGCCGCGCTCATCCTTCCCAGGTGGTCCTGGGGCAGAGGAGCCCCCCAGGAGCCTCCGGAGCGCGGTGCTGCAGCCCGGCCGCGGCCCCACGCGCCGGCTCTGGGCCGGGGAGCGGGGGAGAACGGCAGCTCTGCCTCCGCCAGGCCTCGCAGGCACTGCTCAGAGCCCTTCCTCCCCGCCACGGCCACAGCGAGTCCCGCGGGCTGCTCGGCAGGGCCCGCGCGGCCGGGGCGGGCGGAGCGCGGCGGGGCCTCACCTCCAGCTTGTCGGTGAGCTCCTTGTGCATCCTCTCGTACTGCCGGCTCATGTCCTGGTTGCGCTCCAGCAGCGCCTTGCCCAGCCGCGCCGCCAGCACCAGGTCCTTCTCCTTCTGCCGGATCAGCGAGAGCAGCTCGGGGTCGCGGGCGGCGGCGGCGGGCGGCGGCTCCGGCGGCTCCCCGGCGGCGGCCAGCAGCGCCAGCTCCTCCTCCAGGGCCAGCTCCAGGGC